>NC_092113.1:24730245-24955245 GCF_045679555.1 Salvelinus alpinus
GTACCTCCCAGACACTAGACTCATAGAAGCCCTAGATACACACCTTAATTACAAACCTTAGCAGTTTCCTCTTAAATTATCATGCAGTCTAAGATTCTAATCATTTTTATTAACACAGTTTGAGATTTTTTTCAGAGTTTTGCTAATTTTCAGAATATTTTTCCCTACCTTTGTGGAAGTGGAGGCTGGGGAGGATGAGGCTGGTTCTGGACCTGTCAGTAGTGGCCCTGGAGAACTACAGGATATCAGAAGACCTGGGAGAAAGACCTGGGAGACCTGGACACACAGACTCCACACAGACACACAGACAGACTCCACACAGACACCCAGACTCCACACAAACACACAGACAGACTCCACAAATACACCCCACACAGACACACAGACAGACTCCACACAGACACACAGACAGACTCCACACAGACACACAGACAGACTCCACACAGACTCCACACAGATACACAGACTCCACACAGACACACAGACAGACTCCACACTGACACACAGACAGACTCCACACAGACACACAGACAGACTCCACACAGACACACAGACAGACTCCACACAGACACACAGACTCCACACATACACACAGACAGACTCCACACAGACACCCCACACAGACATGCAGACAGACTCCATACAGACACACAGACATACCCCAAACAGACACACATACAGACTCCACACAGACACACATACATACTACACACAGACACACAGACAGACTCCACACACACACACAGACTCCACACATACACCCCACACAGACAGACAGACATACCCCAGACAGACACACGACAGACCCCACACAGACACACAGACAGACCCCACACAGACATACAGACATACCCCACACAGACACACAGACAGACCCCACACAGACGTGCAGACAGACCCCACACAGACACACAGACAGACTGTGTGGTCAGAGCCCAGAGAGAAAGCAAGCAGAGAGAGGGTAACGCTACATACAGACAGCCAGAGAGAAAAGGTGGGAATGGAGGCTAAGGGAGGGAAGGTAGGCAGAAAGAGATGTCTACAGTGTATGTGTAGGTGGAGATGTCTACAGGGTATGTGTAGGAGGAGATGTCTACAGGGTATGTGTAGGTGGAGATGTCTACAGGTTATGTGTAGGTGGAGATGTCTACAGGTTATGTGTAGGAGGAGATGTCTACAGGGTATGTGTAGGAGGAGATGTCTACAGGGTAGGTGTAGGTGGAGATGTCTACAGGTTATGTGTAGGAGGAGATGTCTACAGGGTATGTGTAGGTGGAGATGTCTACAGGTTATGTGTAGGTGGAGATGTCTACAGGTTATGTGTAGGAGGAGATGTCTACAGGGTATGTGTAGGTGGAGATGTCTACAGGTTATGTGTAGGAGGAGATGTCTACAGGTTATGTGTAGGAGGAGATGTCTACAGGTTATGTGTAGGTGGAGATGTCTACAGGGTATGTGTAGGTGGAGATGTCTACAGGGTATGTGTAGGTGGAGATGTCTACAGGGTATGTGTAGGTGGAGATGTCTACAGGGTATGTGTAGGTGGAGATGTCTACAGGGTATGTGTAGGTGGAGATGTCTACAGGGTATGTGTAGGTGGAGATGTCTACAGGGTATGTGTAGGTGGAGATGTCTACTGGGTATGTGTAGGTGGAGATGTTTACTGGGTATGTGTAGGTGGAGATGTCTACAGGGTATGTGTAGGAGGAGATGTCTACAGGGTATGTGTAGGTGGAGATGTCTACAGGTTATGTGTAGGAGGAGATGTCTACAGGTTATGTGTAGGTGGAGATGTCTACAGGGTATGTGTAGGTGGAGATGTCTACAGGGTATGTGTAGGAGGAGATGTCTACAGGGTATGTGTAGGTGGAGATGTCTACAGGGTATGTGTAGGAGGAGATGTCTACAGGGTATGTGTAGGTGGAGATGTCTACAGGGTATGTGTAGGTGGAGATGTCTACAGGGCATGTGTAGGTGGAGATGTCTACTGGGTATGTGTAGGTGGAGATGTCTACAGGGTATGTGTAGGAGGAGATGTCTACATGGTATGTGTAGGTGGAGATGTCTACAGGGTATGTGTAGGTGGAGATGTCTACAGGGTAGGTGTAGGTGGAGATGTCTACAGGTTATGTGTAGGAGGAGATGTCTACAGGGTATGTGTAGGAGGAGATGTCTACAGGGTATGTGTAGGAGGAGATGTCTACAGGTTATGTGTAGGAGGAGATGTCTACAGGGTATGTGTAGGAGGAGATGTCTACAGGGTATGTGTAGGTGGAGATGTCTACAGGTTATGTGTAGGTGGAGATGTCTACAGGTTATGTGTAGGTGGAGATGTCTACAGGGTATGTGTAGGAGGAGATGTCTACAGGGTATGTGTAGGAGGAGATGTCTACATGGTATGTGTAGGTGGAGATGTCTACAGGGTATGTGTAGGTGGAGATGTCTACAGGTTATGTGTAGGTGGAGATGTCTACAGGGTATGTGTAGGAGGAGATGTCTACAGGGTATGTGTAGGAGGAGATGTCTACATGGTATGTGTAGGAGGAGATGTCTACATGGTATGTGTAGGAGGAGATGTCTACAGGGTATGTGTAGGTGGATATGTGTACTGGGTATGTGTAGGTGGAGATGTCTACAGGTTATGTGTAGGAGGAGATGTCTACATGGTATGTGTAGGTGGAGATGTCTACAGGTTATGTGTAGGAGGAGATGTCTACATGGTATGTGTAGGAGGAGATGTCTACAGGGTATGTGTAGGTGGATATGTTTACTGGGTATGTGTAGGTGGAGATGTCTACAGGTTATGTGTAGGAGGAGATGTCTACATGGTATGTGTAGGTGGAGATGTCTACAGGGTATGTGTAGGAGGAGATGTCTACAGGGTATGTGTAGGTGGAGATGTCTACAGGTTATGTGTAGGAGGAGATGTCTACATGGTATGTGTAGGTGGAGATGTCTACAGGTTATGTGTAGGAGGAGATGTCTACATGGTATGTGTAGGTGGAGATGTCTACAGGTTATGTGTAGGTGGAGATGTCTACAGGGTATGTGTAGGTGGAGATGTCTACAGGTTATGTGTAGGAGGAGATGTCTACATGGTATGTGTAGGTGGAGATGTCTACAGGTTATGTGTAGGTGGAGATGTCTACAGGGTATGTGTAGGTGGAGATGTCTACAGGGTATGTGTAGGAGGAGATGTCTACAGGGTATGTGTAGGAGGAGATGTCTACAGGTTATGTGTAGGAGGAGATGTCTACAGGGTATGTGTAGGTGGAGATGTCTACAGGGTATGTGTAGGAGGAGATGTCTACAGGTTATGTGTAGGTGGAGATGTCTACAGGTTATGTGTAGGAGGAGATGTCTACAGGGTATGTGTAGGAGGAGATGTCTACAGGTTATGTGTAGGTGGAGATGTCTACAGGTTATGTGTAGGAGGAGATGTCTACAGGGTATGTGTAGGTGGAGATGTCTACAGGTTATGTGTAGGTGGAGATGTCTACAGGTTATGTGTAGGAGGAGATGTCTACAGGGTATGTGTAGGTGGAGATGTCTACAGGTTATGTGTAGGAGGAGATGTCTACAGGTTATGTGTAGGAGGAGATGTCTACAGGTTATGTGTAGGTGGAGATGTCTACAGGGTATGTGTAGGTGGAGATGTCTACAGGGTATGTGTAGGTGGAGATGTCTACAGGGTATGTGTAGGTGGAGATGTCTACAGGGTATGTGTAGGTGGAGATGTCTACAGGGTATGTGTAGGTGGAGATGTCTACAGGGTATGTGTAGGTGGAGATGTCTACAGGGTATGTGTAGGTGGAGATGTCTACTGGGTATGTGTAGGTGGAGATGTTTACTGGGTATGTGTAGGTGGAGATGTCTACAGGGTATGTGTAGGAGGAGATGTCTACAGGGTATGTGTAGGTGGAGATGTCTACAGGTTATGTGTAGGAGGAGATGTCTACAGGTTATGTGTAGGTGGAGATGTCTACAGGGTATGTGTAGGTGGAGATGTCTACAGGGTATGTGTAGGAGGAGATGTCTACAGGGTATGTGTAGGTGGAGATGTCTACAGGGTATGTGTAGGAGGAGATGTCTACAGGTTATGTGTAGGTGGAGATGTCTACAGGGTATGTGTAGGTGGAGATGTCTACAGGGCATGTGTAGGTGGAGATGTCTACTGGGTATGTGTAGGTGGAGATGTCTACAGGGTATGTGTAGGAGGAGATGTCTACATGGTATGTGTAGGTGGAGATGTCTACAGGGTATGTGTAGGTGGAGATGTCTACAGGGTAGGTGTAGGTGGAGATGTCTACAGGTTATGTGTAGGAGGAGATGTCTACAGGGTATGTGTAGGAGGAGATGTCTACAGGGTATGTGTAGGAGGAGATGTCTACAGGTTATGTGTAGGAGGAGATGTCTACAGGGTATGTGTAGGTGGAGATGTCTACAGGTTATGTGTAGGAGGAGATGTCTACAGGTTATGTGTAGGTGGAGATGTCTACAGGTTATGTGTAGGTGGAGATGTCTACAGGTTATGTGTAGGTGGAGATGTCTACAGGGTATGTGTAGGAGGAGATGTCTACAGGGTATGTGTAGGAGGAGATGTCTACATGGTATGTGTAGGTGGAGATGTCTACAGGGTATGTGTAGGTGGAGATGTCTACAGGTTATGTGTAGGTGGAGATGTCTACAGGGTATGTGTAGGAGGAGATGTCTACAGGGTATGTGTAGGAGGAGATGTCTACATGGTATGTGTAGGAGGAGATGTCTACATGGTATGTGTAGGTGGAGATGTCTACAGGGTATGTGTAGGTGGAGATGTCTACAGGGTATGTGTAGGAGGAGATGTCTACAGGGTATGTGTAGGAGGAGATGTCTACAGGTTATGTGTAGGTGGAGATGTCTACAGGTTATGTGTAGGTGGAGATGTCTACAGGGTATGTGTAGGAGGAGATGTCTACAGGTTATGTGTAGGTGGAGATGTCTACAGGTTATGTGTAGGTGGAGATGTCTACAGGGTATGTGTAGGAGGAGATGTCTACAGGGTATGTGTAGGTGGAGATGTCTACAGGGTATGTGTAGGAGGAGATGTCTACAGGGTATGTGTAGGTGGAGATGTCTACAGGTTATGTGTAGGAGGAGATGTCTACAGGGTATGTGTAGGAGGAGATGTCTACAGGGTATGTGTAGGTGGAGATGTCTACAGGGTATGTGTAGGTGGAGATGTCTACAGGGTATGTGTAGGTGGAGATGTTCACAGGGTATGTGTAGGTGGAGATGTCTACAGGGTATGTGTAGGTGGAGATGTCTACAGGTTATGTGTAGGAGGAGATGTCTACAGGGTATGTGTAGGTGGAGATGTCTACAGGTTATGTGTAGGAGGAGATGTCTACAGGTTATGTGTAGGTGGAGATGTCTACAGGTTATGTGTAGGTGGAGATGTCTACAGGGTATGTGTAGGTGGAGATGTCTACAGGTTATGTGTAGGAGGAGATGTCTACAGGTTATGTGTAGGTGGAGATGTCTACAGGGTATGTGTAGGAGGAGATGTCTACAGGGTATGTGTAGGTGGAGATGTCTACAGGTTATGTGTAGGAGGAGATGTCTACAGGGTATGTGTAGGAGGAGATGTCTACAGGGTATGTGTAGGTGGAGATGTCTACAGGGTATGTGTAGGAGGAGATGTCTACATTGTATGTGTAGGAGGAGATGTCTACAGGGTATGTGTAGGAGGAGATGTCTACAGGGTATGTGTAGGAGGAGATGTCTACAGGGTATGTGTAGGAGGAGATGTCTACAGGGTATGTGTAGGAGGAGATGTCTACAGGGTATGTGTAGGAGGAGATGTCTACAGGGTATGTGTAGGAGGAGATGTCTACAGGGTATGTGTAGGTGGAGATGTCTACAGGGTATGTGTAGGTGGAGATGTTCATAGTGTATGTGTAGGTGGAGATGTCTACAGGGTATGTGTAGGAGGAGATGTCTACAGGTTATTTGTAGGAGGAGATGTCTACAGGGTATGTGTAGGTGGAGATGTCTACAGGGTATGTGTAGGAGGAGATGTCTACAGGTTATTTGTAGGAGGAGATGTCTACAGGGTATGTGTAGGTGGAGATGTCTACAGGTTATGTGTAGGTGGAGATGTCTACAGGGTATGTGTAGGAGGAGATGTCTACAGGTTATTTGTAGGAGGAGATGTCTACAGGGTATGTGTAGGTGGAGATGTCTACAGGTTATGTGTAGGTGGAGATGTCTACAGGGTATGTGTAGGTGGAGATGTCTACAGGTTATGTGTAGGTGGAGATGTCTACAGGGTATGTGTAGGTGGAGATGTCTACAGGGTAGGTGTAGGTGGAGATGTCTACAGGTTATGTGTAGGAGGAGATGTCTACAGGGTATGTGTAGGTGGAGATGTCTACAGGTTATGTGTAGGTGGAGATGTCTACAGGGTATGTGTAGGAGGAGATGTCTACAGGGTATGTGTAGGAGGAGATGTCTACAGGGTATGTGTAGGTGGAGATGTCTACTGGGTATGTGTAGGAGGAGATGTCTACAGGTTATGTGTAGGTGGAGATGTCTACAGGGTATGTGTAGGTGGAGATGTCTACAGGGTATGTGTAGGAGGAGATGTCTACAGGTTATGTGTAGGTGGAGATGTCTACAGGTTATGTGTAGGAGGAGATGTCTACAGGGTATGTGTAGGTGGAGATGTCTACAGGTTATGTGTAGGAGGAGATGTCTACAGGTTATGTGTAGGTGGAGATGTCTACAGGTTATGTGTAGGTGGAGATGTCTACAGGTTATGTGTAGGAGGAGATGTCTACAGGGTATGTGTAGGTGGAGATGTCTACAGGGTATGTGTAGGTGGAGATGTCTACAGGGTATGTGTAGGAGGAGATGTCTACAGGTTATGTGTAGGAGGAGATGTCTACAGGGTATGTGTAGGAGGAGATGTCTACAGGTTATGTGTAGGAGGAGATGTCTACAGGGTATGTGTAGGTGGAGATGTCTACAGGGTATGTGTAGGAGGAGATGTCTACAGGGTATGTGTAGGTGGAGATGTCTACAGGTTATGTGTAGGTGGAGATGTCTACAGGTTATGTGTAGGTGGAGATGTCTACAGGGTATGTGTAGGAGGAGATGTCTACAGGGTATGTGTAGGAGGAGATGTCTACAGGTTATGTGTAGGAGGAGATGTCTACAGGTTATGTGTAGGTGGAGATGTCTACAGGTTATGTGTAGGTGGAGATGTCTACAGGGTATGTGTAGGAGGAGATGTCTACAGGGTATGTGTAGGAGGAGATGTCTACAGGGTATGTGTAGGAGGAGATGTCTACAGGGTATGTGTAGGAGGAGATGTCTACAGGTTATGTGTAGGAGGAGATGTCTACAGGGTATGTGTAGGAGGAGATGTCTACAGGGTATGTGTAGGAGGAGATGTCTACAGGGTATGTGTAGGTGGAGATGTTCATAGTGTATGTTTAGTTGGAGATGTTCATAGTGTATGTGTAGGTGGAGATGTTCATAGTGTATGTGTAGGTGGAGATGTCTACAGGGTATGTGTAGGTGGAGATGTTCATAGTGTATGTTTAGTTGGAGATGTTCATAGTGTATGTGTAGGTGGAGATGTCTACAGGGTATGTGTAGGTGGAGATGTTCATAGTGTATGTTTAGTTGGAGATGTTCATAGTGTATGTGTAGGTGGAGATGTCTACAGGGTATGTGTAGGTGGAGATGTCTACAGGGTATGTTTAGGTGGAGATGTTCACAGTGTATGTTTAGGTGCTTAAAGAAAAAGTCAGAGTACAAGATGGGGCCTACTGTACTTTATATTTGTTACAAAGATGGAGTGGAAGATAGGAACACAGACAGAGAGCGTGACAAATAGACAGTGTACTGTGTGTGACCATTGGAATAGTTGCCAATAGGCCTGTTCTCTCCTGGCTATTAACTCTGCTACAGAGACTGTGATGAGTTTTCAGTTTGAGGAACATCAGAGGAAGGAAAGAGGGCAAATAAAATACCTTCTCTCTGCTCTCCTGGTCTCCGATGATGACTTGGACACACCAGGGGTCTTTAGCAGACCTAGCCAGGCACAGGAAAAAGCTGTTTCAGCTGGAATGGAAACAAACTGTCAAGTTGTGCTCCAGACCTCCTCTAGCTATTATACGGTACACTCAATTTGTCCCAAAATGGCCTCCTTGTTGCAGCGTGTCGCTGTATTCTCAGCTACACTTCAGGACAGGTGGGCTGTCCACTGTACAGGTGACGACAGTGGGGGTCACCAAGCTCCTGGGGGAGTGGGCATCCTAGAGGGGGGTCAGATGGGGTCCTGGGTGACTGTGTTCCTGGACAGGTGGGTTGCTGTCACCCGGATCCTGCCACCAAACAGGTGGCCTCTGCTCTTTCCTCCAAGGGTCACCTTCACATGGTGTACAGTAGACACACACACACACACACACACACACACACACACACACACACACACACACACACACACACACACACACACACACACACACACACACACACACACACACACACACACACACACACACAGTAAACAGTCTCTGAAGTTTGAACCCAGCCCTTTAATTTCCCATTCAGTCCCTATTCAGACTCCTTTTTACATTCAAATGTTTTTTCATTTTGCAGACACTCATATCCAGAGCAACTTACAGGAGCAATTAGGGTTAAGTATCTCGCTCAAGTGCACATCAACAGATTATTCAACTAGTCAGTTTAGGGATTTGAACCAGCGACTTTTCGGTTACTTGCCCGACACTCTTAACTGCCAGGCTACTCAGTAAGTGACACTGGGGTGAAACACCGACAGACAGAATAGTCATTACGTTTCAGAGTAGCATCGTACCTTCCTCTCTCTTGTCTTTGTAGCAGAACATGAAAGGCAGACAGAGGGTCTATTCAAGATGACTATCTATGAAATAATTATCCGCGGTAACGTTTGCCCTGACATCTTCAGAAAGAGACGTTCCATTGATGATTTTTGCCCTACATCATAGCATTGCTCTTGTCTGTGACTCTAAAACCCAATAAAGCCTAATTAAACTAACAAAGTGACATCAATAAAGACAGAACGGCTCCATAATTACAGTGTGTGAGGACATCATAAGCAGGCAGTGTCGTCGCCCTAACGACGGAAATAAATCCATGGCAGTCAGACAAAGGCCTGCTTTACGATCCTCTTCTCCTCTCTTCATCTTCCTCTCCTCTCTTCACCCTCCTCTCCTCTTGTTTCCTCTCCTTCGACACACAAAGGAAAAGGCTGCCATAAAAACAAGAGAGGCGAAAGTTTAAAGGCAATCTTAAAGTCAGTAGATGGGGGCACAGCTACCCCAACAACACACTGGCTGCACTGACACTTCACTCTCCTTCATTAGATATCTAGTCTCTCTCTTTTCTCCTCCTCTCTTGTTTCCTCTTCCATCTTGGCTGGTCTCTTCTCCATCTGGAGACACTTGAGTGACAGGCTCTCCCTTCCTAATAACTGTGTATTCCACAGTTCAGATACAGTCTCACACACACACACAAACCCGCACGCACGCACACACATACACACACACACACACACACACAAACCCGCACGCACGCACTCACACACACACACACACACACACACACAAACCCGCACACACACACACACACACACACACACACACACACACACACACACACACACACACACACACACACACACACACACACACACACACACACACACACACACACACACACACACACACACACACACACACACACACACACACACACACACACACACACACACACACACACACTCAGACACACACACACACACACACACACACACACACACACACACACACACACACACACACACACACACACACACACACACACACACACACACACACAGACACACACTCAGACACACACACACACACACACACACACACACACACACACACACACACACACACACACACACACACACACACACACACACACACACACACACACACATCCTATACCCATACAATTACTCACACACACACAGAAATAATACGTTGCAGGGTTGAAGATTTGCATTCCCATGATGCCCCTCTCTCCGACTGATTTGCAAGGCTAAATGTCAGGGAAAGATATTTAATTTCACAGTACACACACACACACACAATCTCTCACTGATAAAATGTGGAGAGTTAGGCTAAATGTCAACAGAGGAGATTTAGATTCACAGTCCCTGATTGAACCCCAAAACAGTCAATCAGAATAAGTGAGCTGGTCAGAAGAGAATTGTATTAATATGCAAGCTATTGGGCTATACAGTGGACCACATACAGAACTAGCCTTGCTGGGCTGGGATGGGAAAAGTGGGGAACTCTACTCAAGGTAGCCTTTGTGTGTTTTCTGGTTCGTAGCATGTTTCCCAATACCCTCATTGTTTGCTTAGACCTCTTTTGGTCTCTTCCTTCACATTGTTGTTGATTGACACAGATCAACCCTTAAATTCAAAGGGCTTTATTGGCATGGAAAAATATGATTAACAAAAGAGAAATAAACAATCAGAAATTAACAGTAACCATTACACTCACAAAAGTTTCAAAATAACACTTTATGTCTCTCGCTTTCTGTCTCTCTTTCTCGGCTCTCGCTCTCGCTCTCTCTCTCTCTCTCTCTCTCTCTCTCTCTCTCTCTCTCTCTCTCTCTCTCTCTCTCTCTCTCTCTCTCTCTCTATCTCTCTCTCTCTGTCTCTCTCTCTCTCTCTCTCTCTGTCTGTCTCTCTGTCTCTCTCTCTGTCTCTCTCTCTCTGTCTGTCTCTCTGTCTCTGTCTCTCTCTCTCTCTCTCTCTGTCTCTCTCTCTCTCGCGCTCTCTCTCTCGCTCGCTCTCTCTCTCGCGCTCTTGCACTCTCTCTCTCTCTCTCGCTCTCGCGCTCTCTCTCTCTCACGCTCTCTCTCTCGCTCGCTCTCTCTCACACTCTCTCTCTCTCTCTCTCTCACCCCTGCTGGTGAATATCTGCCTCTATTCTACAGTGCACACTGAAGCAGAGCATAGCAGAGTGCTGTGTATCAGGGACTCTATTAGTGTCTGCATATACAGTGTTAGGGAGTTGACTTTCAGACTCATTAAGAATAGGGATGTGTGTGCGGTGGAGGAAATACATTAGCTGAGGCTTGCATTTTCTCAGCCAGTCGCTGTTTTATTTGGATCTCGAGTCTTTCCAAGCCTCTTGTCTTCTGTTCAAACTAAAGCAGATCTGTTTGGAAAGGAAGTTTAAAGGGATATCAATGACTGTTATGTGCCTTAAGGTTTATTCCTGCTACTACTGCATGTGTTTAGGAATAATATATACAAACAGATATACAGGGCACCCTATTCCCTATGAATCTAGGACCTGGTTAAATGTAGTGCAGCAGGGAGTCATTAGGGACGCTGTCTCTGTCTCCTTACTGCAGTTTCAAATAGAGCACAATCTCTGAGATGTCTGATATGGGGAAATAGTCAATAAGTTGGGCAGGTATGACCGCCCAGCTTGCCTGCTTGGTATTTTGAAAGCTGCTATGGAAATGTGTAAAGTCATGCTCTGTGCCAGACTGAGGATAAAACATGGAATGGTTACGGAGAGGATTGCAGGAAAGTATTGTTAGATAGTCATTGCATCATGTCTCTGTTTCGGGGTGGGGGGGACTCAATCTGAATTTAAACTTAATCTTGAAAGTTGTAATAGTAGAATGAACAAGGTGCTATTTCTAAGTTGGGTAGTGCATCGTCAGTTCCTCTTGTCATGTCGGTCATTGTATACCTTAGAGAGATATTTATAACTTGTTAGAAACCTCCAGATCAACTAGTCTATTTCAGCTAACGTTTTTTATTTTGGTTTTTTAGATATTGTTGTAATTTTTAAGTCACTCAAATATCACATGAATACACATTAGACATGGCAAAATTTATAGAAATGCAAGAAAATGAGCTTTAAAACTGCAACATGTTCTCTGCACACCATGACTAAATGTGTAGAATTCCAGGAAATCAGCTTTAAACCTGCAACATTCTCTCCACCAACAAGAGGGGTGTGAACAGTTTGTGTATAGGAACAGTGCTTGTGCCTATAAAAATAGACGCAACGCGTGCACGGGGAGGGGGGGGGGGGGGGGGGGGGGGTGTTCCCCAATGCTTGAAGAGGTGCCGCGAGTGAGAACGTTTGGGAACCTTTACTCTACAGGACATGCTGGTTGTATTATACTGTACCTTCCATAATGACAGTCTCTCTCTCTGTGTGTGTGTGTGTGTGTGTGTGTGTGTGTGTGTGTGTGTGTGTGTGTGTGTGTGTGTGTGTGTGTGTGTGTGTGTGTGTGTGTGTGTGTGTGTGTGTGTGTGTGTGTGTGTGTGTGCGTGTGTGTGTGTGTGTGTGTGTGTGTGCTGCACGGGATGGTGGGTTGACAAACACAGGAAGACATTACTATTCTTCTACATAACCTACAGAGAGAAAGAGAGCAAGAAAAAATAAAGAGAGAGATTGAGAGTGAGGGAGGGAGAGAGAGAGAGCGTTACAGCTCAGTAACGCTTACAGCCCAATACAGCTGTTGAGGGTATAGTGTAGTGCATGTGGTCTGTTTGAGGTCTTGCCCCCTGCTAATGCATGTGAGCATACCAAAGTCCTCTGTCTGATAGAGCAGCCCAGTAACACCCAGGGGCCAGGGTTAAAGGTCACCATACATAAACACAGCCAGGGAAATAAACTGACTGCCTCTCATCTAATCTCATGTGATCCTCAGCCGAGCCACTGGACTGGCTGGAGACACTGGGACTACCACTACTACTTCTAACAGTCATACACTGGGACTACCACTACTACTTCTAACAGTCATACACTGGGACTACCACTACTACTTCTAACAGTCATACACTGGGACTACCACTACTACTTCTAACAGTCATACACTGGGACTACCACTACTACTTCTAACAGTCATACACTGGGACTAACAGTACTACTTATAACAGTCATACACTGGGACTACCACTACTACTTCTAACAGTCATACACTGGGACTACCACTACTACTTCTAACAGTCATACACTGGGACTACCACTACTACTTCTAACAGTCATACACTGGGACTACCACTACTACTTCCAACAGTCATACACTGGGACTACCACTACTACTTCTAACAGTCATACACTGGGACTACCACTACTACTTCTAACAGTTATACACTGGGACTACCACTACTACTTCTAACAGTCATACACTGGGACTAACAGTACTACTTCTAACAGTCATACACTGGGACTACCACTACTACTTCTAACAGTCATACACTGGGACTACCACTACTACTTCTAACAGTCATACACTGGGACTACCACTACTACTTCTAACAGTCATACACTGGGACTACCACTACCACTTCTAACAGTCATACACTGGGACTACCACTACTACTTCTAACAGTCATACACTGGGACTACCACTACTACTTCTAACAGTCATACACTGGGACTACCACTACTACTTCTAACAGTCATACACTGGGACTACCACTACTACTTCTAACAGTCATACACTGGGACTACCACTACTACTTCTAACAGTCATACACTGGGACTACCACTACCACTTCTAACAGTCAGACACTGGGACTACCACTACTACTTCTAACAGTCATACACTGGGACTACCACTACTACTTCTAACAGTCATACACTGGGACTACCACTACTACTTCTAACAGTCATACACTGGGACTAACACTACTACTTCTAACAGTCATACACTGGGACTAACAGTACTACTTCTAACAGTCATACACTGGGACTACCACTACTACTTCTAACAGTCATACACTGGGACTACCACTACTACTTCTAACAGTCATACACTGGGACTACCACTACTACTTCTAACAGTCATACACTGGGACTAACACTACTACTTCTAACAGTCATACACTGGGACTACCACTACTACTTCTAACAGTCATACACTGGGACTAACACTACTACTTCTAACAGTTATACACTGGGACTACCACTACTACTTCTAACAGTCATACACTGGGACTAACAGTACTACTTCTAACAGTCATACACTGGGACTACCACTACTACTTCTAACAGTCATACACTGGGACTACCACTACCACTTCTAACAGTCATACACTGGGACTACCACTACTACTTCTAACAGTCATACACTGGGACTACCACTACTACTTCTAACAGTCATACACTGGGACTACCACTACTACTTCTAACAGTCATACACTGGGACTACCACTACTACTTCTAACAGTCAGACACTGGGACTAACACTACTACTTCTAACAGTCATACACTGGGACTAACAGTACTACTTCTAACAGTTCTGGGACTGTTAGAAGTTCTGGGACCGGCTCATAGAGCCGGTCCCCTCCTACTCCTTCCTAGCTCCTACCACTCTTTTTACTTCAAGACCTTTGACAAGAGGAATTGACTATGTCGTATACACAGACTGCCCCCTACCCTTGCTTTGTGTATTGGAATGTTTCACCATGATCCTTATCCATATTTGTGGGATATTCTACAGCTTGTGTCACTGTTTGTGTTCATGTTAGATAGAACCATACTGATCCAATATAAATAGAAGGCATCTGGCATGGTGGAATGATTCAGTCCAGTCATTTCTGACATAGGCGGTGAGCAACATGTTTAGGGTTGTTGTGGCTAGTTAGAACATACAGTGGGGAGAACAAGTATTTGATACACTGCCGATTTTGCAGGTTTTCCTACTTACAAAGCATGTAGAGGTCTGTAATTTTTATCATAGGTACACTTCAACTATGAGAGACGGAATCTAAAACAAAAATCCAGAAAATCACATTGTATGATTTTTAAGTAATTAATTTGCATTTTATTGCATGACATAAGTATTTGATACATCAGAAAAGCAGAACTTAATATTTGGTACAGAAACCTTTGTTTGCAATTACAGAGATCATACGTTTCCTGTAGTTCTTGACTAGGTTTGCACACACTGCAGCAGGGATTTTGGCCCACTCCTCCCTACAGATCTTCTCCAGATCCTTCAGGTTTCGGGGCTGTCGCTGGGCAATACGGACTTTCAGCTCCCTCCAAAGATTTTCTATTGGGTTCAGGTCTGGAGACTGGCTAGGCCACTCCAGGACCTTGAGATGCTTCTTACGGAGCCACTCCTTAGTTGCCCTGGCTGTGTGCTTCGTGTCGTTGTCATGCTGGAAGACCCAGCCACGACCCATCTTCAATGCTCTTACTGAGGGAAGGAGGTTGTTGGCCAAGATCTCGCGATACATGGCCCCATCCATCCTCCCCTCAATACGGTGCAGTCGTCCTGTCCCCTTTGCAGAAAAGCATCCCCAAAGAATGATGTTTCCACCTCCATGCTTCACGGTTGGGATGGTGTTCTTGGGGTTGTACTCATACTTCTTCTTCCTCCAAACACGGCGAGTGGAGTTAGACCAAAAAGCTCTATTTTTGTCTCATCAGACCACATGACCTTCTCCCATTCCTCCTCTGGATCATCCAGATGGTCATTGGCAAACTTCAGACGGGCCTGGACATGCACTGGCTTAAGCAGGGGGACCTTGCGTGCGCTGCAGGATTTTAATCCATGACGGCGTAGTGTGTTACTAATGGTTTTCTTTGAGACTGTGGTCCCAGCTCTCTTCAGGTCATTGACCAGGTCCTGCCGTGTAGTTCTGGGCTGATCCCTCACCTTCCTCATGATCATTGATGCCCCACGAGGTGAAATCTTGCATGGAGCCCCAGACCAGACCGATTGACCGTCATCTTGAACTTCTTCCATTTTCTAATAATTGCGCCAACAGTTGTTTCCTTCTCACCAAGCTGCTTGCCTATTGTCCTGTAGCCCATCCCAGCCTTGTGCAGGTCTACAATTTTATCCCTGATGTCCTTACACAGCTCTCTGGTCTTGGCCATTGTGGAGAGGTTGGAATCTGTTTGATTGAGTGTGTGGACAGGTGTCTTTTATACAGGTAACGAGTTCAAACAGGTGCAGTTAATACAGGTAATGAGTGGAGAACAGGAGGGCTTCTTAAAGAAAAACTAACAGGTCTGTGAGAGCCGGAATTCTTACTGGTTGGTAGGTGATCAAATACTTATGTCATGCAATAAAATGCAAATTAATTATTTAAAAATCATACAACTTGATTTTCTGGATTTTTGTTTTAGATTCCGTCTCTCACAGTTGAAGTGTACCTATGATAAAAATGACAGACCTCTACATGCTTTGTAAGTAGGAAAACCTGCAAAATCGGCAGTGTATCAAATACTTGTTCTCCCCACTGTATGTATTGGCGCTGGTATGGAAGCATGTTTTGAAATTCGATTCGTCCAAAATTGCTGTATGGCGATTGACGACTGACCATGTCTAATGTGATGTCTGTTCCTCTCTCTCTTGCCCTCTATGCTGCTTCCCAACTGGCACCCTATTCCCTATGTAGTGCAGTATTTTTGACCAGGGCCCATAGCGGACGCAGGCTATATATCTGTTCCTGAGCCTCCACTGAGCCCTCGGCTCCAATTAATCCCATGGTGCCTCCGGGTGGTTGTTATGGTGACCGTGTGTAGCAGACCGAGGTTGGTATGGTGACCACCAGCGAACAGACAGGGTCTAGCTCCAGAGAGAGCTGTGATTCCCAGGTGAAAGGTGAGATAGACTTTCTGATTCGCTCCAGCACACAGATAGAATTACAGCTCAATTTCAACCCCTCGCCCTTCTCACCACCCCTCCACACCGCCCGCCACTGCCCCACGTCCACATGACAGAAATAAAACCAGGGAAGGGAGAATGTCTGTGTTTTCTCTCTCTCTATCTCTCTGTCTCATCCCTAGGTTTGTGTGACAGAGGGGACTCTGTGATGTGTTTACGACCTGTAAGCTTGTAAAACCCCAGCTTTCTCTCTGTTGTTCTCTTTCACCTTAGACATATACTTTTTTGATGACCTGCTCCTCCTCTTTATAGTCTACAATTTCTTTCTTCCCTTTTTCTACTTTTTTTTGCAGACGGACAGGACCGCAGTGTAAATTAATCATAAGAGGCTTGATAGCTGGCCTCTGGCTCAGTCATAGGGGATCGATGCGCAAGGTCAGTTTTGTAGGACTGTGGTGGCACTGAGGTGACAGGGCTGGATGAGGGAGAGAGAGGCATGCCCAGGTGATCTATAAAGCCAGTCTGGCATGAGGCGTGACGGGCAGGGCAGCCTGTCCTTGGCCCTCTCTGGTTCTCTGGAGGGATGGACAAGCTCTCACCTCATCAATACTGCCACCTCTGCCGGACTCCAGAGTCCCAGGCCAGTCAGACTCACCCCTATACACCGGCTCACAGAGGACCTGCTCAGCTTTTATCTCTCATCTCCTCTGAGATTCATCATACAGGGGAGAGGATTTCACTAAGATCAACTTTTAATAGGCCATGGCTGTTGGTTACTTAACAATGGTAATAACAAAGTTATATTTTATTGAAACTAATATGAGCATTTTACAAAGAGCCACTTTCAACATGCCATGGCTGTTGGTTGCTATTCCATTGAATGAGAACAGAAGGACATATCTGGCCTGTCTAAGCCTCTGGATTATGTAATGTATAATGTGATCTTGTCAGTGTGGCAGAGAGCAGCTGTCCTCTCTGGTGAACTGGGCTGGTATGATGATTGCCAGTGAAACTGGAGTTAACTGTTCTGCTTCCTCACATCCCCTCGTTTATCAATCTGCCCTGTTTCCTGCTACAGTTATTGCCTTAACTGCCATGAGAGGAGAGCGGTTTGAGCCGCAGGTTGATAGGCTGCTTGCCTTTCCCTCATCCCTCTTCTTTTCCTGTACTGTCTCTCATCTTATGATGATGCAAAGTGTTTCAAAAATTAATAGTTAAGATGGGGAAAAATAGAGATTTGTTTTGAATACAGCCTACTTCTTTTGCAATTCACCTAGCTTCCCCATAGGGGTAGCACCTTTTAATGAAATCTCCTTGGGACATTCTCCTGACATTACATACATCCATACACTAACATGGTGTGCCCAACATCTGTAACAACCACCATAGAACATTCCTCAAAAGTTCACATTAGATTTCCAGGTAATGCAATAAAACGAAATTGTTTCTGTGAAAGTTCCTAGAACATTATTTTGGTCCCAGCAAAGGTGCTCATAACACAAAAACTGTCCAGCCGTGCTGGTGATTATAGAATGTTTGTATAAAACATTCACCTGATGTTGCAAGAACATTCCCAGAATACATTTTGTCTGTTCATTAAAGGTTCCCAGAATGTTTCATTAGGTTGTGTGAACAGTGTGGTGGGAGAATTGTGGGGACATCACAAAATATATGTTCTCAAAACACAAAAACTGTCCAGTTTTGAGGATGATTCTACAATGTTTATTTTAGGGAGAGATGGTTCCAGTTTGGAGTCGGAGGGCCAGACACTGGTCTCTACACAATGAAAACTGTTGACACAGCAGATACTGTCTGCTATGTATTATAGGTATCTTTCATACAGATCTTATCTTTGTGACCCATTCTATATATCTGTTGTTCGTCATGTAGGTTGAAAGGGGTGTATCTTGGCTATAAAAGACCTTTGTACTTTTGTCTCGGTGCTCTCCATGAATCATCTTAGCCTGATTCGTCGACCAGCCATCGCTATTGCAAAGCTCTCACTAATACAGATTCAGTTTAAGCATACCTCTGACTTGTGTGATAAGTTTGACTCTCCTCATTTGATAATATAGAAATTAACCACCACAGGTGCAAAAAACATTCACCTGTAGTTTCAAGAACATTCCTAGAACACGTTTAATGTGTTCTTTAAAGGTTCCCAGAATGTTTCGTTAGGTTGTGGTAACATTGTGGGGACATGACAAGAGATAGGTTCCCAAAACACTAAAACTGTCCAGTTTTCCACTGATGTTCAAACAATATATATTTTACCTGGTCTTAGAGGTCCTCACAAAAATGTTCTTGCAACATTCCAGACAACTCCCATAACTTAATTTAATGTTTTAGGAACCTTTAAATAATTTAGACCAGGTGTTCTGTCAACATTCTTACAACATTATAGGAATGTCCTGTGCTACCTAAAACAAACATTGTCTGAATGTCGGCACAACTGGACAGTTTTAGTGTTTTGGGAACTTATCTTTTTTCATGTCCCCACAACGTTCCCACAACTTAAAGAAACATTCTGGGAACCTTTACAGAACAAGACAAAATGTGTTCTTGGAATGTTTTTGTAGCATCAGGTGAATGTTTTTTGAACCCCAAAAGAAATATCCGCACAAATGGACAGTTTTTGTGTTTTGGGAACATATCTTTTGTGATGTCCCCACAATGTTCTCAGCAGACTGTTCCCTAAACCTATTGAAACATTCTGGGAACCTTTAAAGAACAGATTAAATATGTTCTATGAATGTTGTTGCAACGCCAGGCGAAGGTTTTATACAAACATTCTATAATCATCAGCACGACTGGACAGTGTTTGTGTTATGAGAACATTTGCTGCGACCTAACGAATGTTCTGGGAACTTTCACAGAACCAATTTTTTGTTTTCTGAGTAGACTCAGATTTGGCCCGTTCTTGGCTCGTACACAGATGACATGTATCATTAACTTAGATGTACAGTAGGTGTTTGTCACTTAATCTTAATGGAACAGTAGGACATTGTCACTAGTAATAACAAAAAATTGGACCTTTTCTTGAGTGGTGGTCGGTTTGAATTGAATTGCATTAGTTTTCCTTTCTTACAAGTGCAGCTAGCGAACTTCATGCTGCTTCTAATATCGCTACTACATAAAATGAGACGCTATGCTTTTCCCTGCTGCTCATGCTTTATTGAGGGGACAAAAGCATGGAATTTACAGCATGTCACAATAACGCACTTCTGTGTTGCTGCAGGACTTAAGTCTACGAACAGAGGAACGCTCACTGAGCCAGTCAGTGGCAGTCACACTAGAAGATAGACCTCATTCTCATTCTCTACAGTCACTCACTCAGTCAGTCCCACTGGATCCACAGCCAAACACATACTACTGTTAGGGAAGATTAGCAGCTGGATATTGGAAAGTATAAATCATTAACATAATTCTGCACACATGCTGTGCATATGCCCAAACAAACATGTACACGAGAGGGAAACGTGAGAAGACTACCTACATACAGTGCATTCGAAAAGTATTCAGACCCCTTGACTTTTTCTACATTTTGTTACTTTACAGCCTTATTCTAAAATTGATTAAATGCATAGCTTTCCTCATCAATCTACACACAATACCCCATAATGACAAAGCGAAAACAGGTTTTTATAAATTTTTGCACATTTATTTAAAAAAAAATGAAATACCTTATTTAATTAAGTATTCAGACCCTTTGCTATGAGACTCGAAATGGAGCTTAGGTGCATCTTGTTTCTATTGATCATCCTTGAGATGTTTCTACAACTTAATTGGAGTCCACCTGTGGTAAATTCAATTTATTGGACATGATTTGGAAAGGCACACACCTGTCTATGTAAGGTCCCACAGTTGACAGTGCATGTCAGAGCAAAATTGGAATTGTCTGTAGAGCTCGAAGACAGGATTGTGTCGAGGCACAGATCTGGGGAAGGGTACCAAAACATTTCTGCAGCATTGAAGGTCCCCAAATACACAGTGGCCTCCCTCATTCTTAAATGGAAGAAGTTTGGAACTACCAAGACTCTTCCTAGAGCTGGCTGCCAGGCCAAACTGAGAAATCGGGGGAGAAGTGCCTTGGTCAGGGAGGTGACCAAGATGTTATTTAATTTAATTTTTATTAGGGTCTCTTTTAGTCTCCTCATTTGGACTAATCTTCCAAGAGTCTTTAAACATTAAAATACAATTTATAATACAATCTCATTTTCACATATAACACACTGTTACAAACAGGCATAATACACTGCCATATTGACCAGATAAATAATCTGAAAAGAGTCTGAACAGTCTGAAAAGATAGAGTGGTTCCTTCATCTACCATAGTCCTGCACAACCTTCCAATTTATTATATTTAAATGGTCCTAAAGTATTATTTGAATTTATATATTGAAAGGTTTCTGGTTTGCTCAAATAAATTATTCAATTTCTTTATTGCTCTGAATCAAAATGTTATTTTGCCTATTTCTCTTTTCTGTCTGGATAACACATTGATGATGGACAATCTATTCCTAGTATTTACTGAATACTGTTGTGAATGGAGTTTGGCCATTTTAAATGGTGTACATTGTGAAATAAAATAAGCATGTTTTTTTTCAATTATCTTGTTGATTGATGACCAACCAAGAACATTATGCATGACTACAACAGAAGAACCATATCTCCACCTTAAAACAATCCTTGCTGCTTTGTTCTGTGCAATCTGCAGCCTCCTAATTTCACCTGCTGATGCATTTCCCCAGCTCTTCTCCTCCGATTTCTCAGTTTGGCCGGGCAGCCAGGTCTAGGAAGAGTCTTGGTAGTTTCAAACGTCTTCCATTTAAGAATGACGGAGGCCACTGTGTATTTGGGGACCTTCAATGCTGCATAAATGTTTTGGTACCCTGTTCTGTGGCCTGGGGAATGGTACTTCTGTTGTAGTCATGCACAGAACACTAGTTCACCTGACTCCCAATGAATGCTTGGCTTGTTTGCTTAAGAATCTTTCCTTGTAAATATTTAGCTATCCTTCTGATCATGCATGCAGTTGAATGTTACATTTTTTACATAGGTTAGTTATTTGAGACGACCATGATAAACAGTCGTCTAGCTGCACCCCTAGTAGTTGCTTTCTGCCACTTCCTCAATTCGTACTCCCCCATACTTAATTGTATCCCATGTTGTGTTGGCCTTTTCCTGGTGGAACAGACCAACATAACCTTGGTTTTCTTGGTATTCAAAACAAGTTTGTTCTGGCTAACCCACTCCCTGATATTTCCCAGATCTACTTGTAAAGCTTGCTGTACCTGTTGAACCGATTGTCTTGCTGTATAAATTGTAGTATCATCTGTAAATATAGTAACTTGAGTTTCAGATAAGGGATAAGGAAGGTCGTTGGTATATATTAAGTAAAGAGGTGGCCCAAGGCAGCTGCCATGCGGTATTCCACAGTTTAAAGGGGAAGAAAACGACCCATTGATATAGGGTCATTTTTTGGGGTTTCCTGTCAGTTAGATATGACTGTACCCAATTCAATGCTACCTCCTTAAACCCATGATGCATTAATTTTGTCAAAATGATTTCATGATCCACTAAATCAAATGCTGCACTAAAATCTAAAAATAGTACACCCACAGACATGTCATTATCCATAGCATTGAGCCACTGGTCAGTCATGTCAACCACTGCAGTGGTAGTGAAATGTTTTTTGCGATAAACATGCTGATTGGCTGTGATCAGATCACTATTTTCCATGTACTCCCATATTTGTCTACTCACAATACCCTCCAATATCTTACTGAGTGAAGGGAGAAGACTAATTGGTTGACTATTGGCAGGAGTAATGGGTTCTTTGCTGTCTTTCCAGATTGGACACAGTTTAGCATGCTTCCATACATTTGGAAATGTCCCCTTTTCCAGTGACCAATTAAATATATATTTCAAGAACCTGATGGTCACTCTGACAGAGCTCCAGAGTTCCTCTGTAGAACCTTCCAGAAGGACAACCACCTCTCAGGCCTTTATGGTAGAGTGGCAAGACGGTTTGCCAAAAGGCACCTAAAGACTCTCAGACTATGAGAAACAAGATTCTCTGGTCTGATGAAACCAAGATTGAACTCTTTGGCCTGAATGCCAAGTGTCCCTATGGTATGGTGAAGCAGGGTAGTGGCAGCATCATGCTGTGGGGATGTTTTTCAGTGGCATGGACTGGCTAACTAGTCAGGATCGAGGGAAAGATGAATGGAGCAAAGTACAGCGCTCCAGAGCGCTCAGGACCTCAGACTGGGGCAAAGGTTTACCTTCCAACAGGACAATGACCCTAAGCACACAGCCAAGACAACACAGGAGTGGCTTCGGGACACGTTTCTGAATGTCCTTGAGTGGCCCAGCCAGAGCTTGAGAGGATCTGCAGGGAATAATGGGAGAAACTCCCCAAATACAGGTGTGCCAAGCTTGTAGTGTCATACCCAAGAAGACTCGAGGCTGTAATCGCTGCCAAAGGTGCTTCAACAAAGTACTGAGTAAAAGGTCTGAATACTTATCTAAATGTGATATTTCAGTTGTTGTTTTTTATATACATTTGCACAAATTTCTAAAAACCTGTTTTTGCTTTGTCATTATGGGGTATTGTGCATAGATTGATGAGGATTCTTTTTTAGATCCATTTTAAAATAAGGCTGTAACATAATGATTATAAAGTCTGAATACTTTCCGAATTCACTGTAAATAGGCATTGAAAGCAAAAGGCTAAAGTTATAAGTAATGCAAGAAAACAAAACACCCACATGCTGCACACACCTACAAATGTATACACATTGCCAGAAACATGAACTGACAGATTGTGTGATGACAGCAGAGTCAGGGAAGCCACAAGCTTGACAACTCATCCATTCATATATTCATACTGCGTTGTGCAGGCCAACCTAATGTATATGCTGTATGTACACAATGCACAGATCAATGTGCTCCAGAAATCCTTCCTGTTGGACGTGGATGTTGGTAAATGACGTTTAAACCCTGTCCTCTAGTGTAGAGACTGGAGGCTGAGAGAGAGAGTTCTACGTCTGGTTACTGTGTCATACAGAGGTATGCTAGCTACCTGCCTTCCTGAATGGGCAGAAACGTGCATGAAACTGGCTTAGCCACTATCAGGCGGCAAGCATCACCCCCAGTCATCAGCCCTCCCTCTCACTCTGCAGGGCTGTTGGGGGGGAGATAAGGGAATAGACACCCCTCTATCCCTCCCTTCTCCATACCCCAACCCTCCATCCCCACCTTCCCTCGCTTCTTATCCACTCTCATAGGTCTTATAGGGACAGAGACATGAACGTGTAGCTACACAGAGCGGCATTTATATTCCTTTTAAATTGTCTGTGATTTTTCCATTGAGATAAGTGTCCTGGAAACATCTGTTTCGTGGCTGGAAGGTAGAGGCCTGAGTTGTATAGTGGTACACTGGCAGGCAATGGCGATAGAGGAAGAGAGAGTGAAGGAGAGAGAGATAGGAGAGGAGAGGGGGAGGAAGAGAGTGGGTGGGGTAGAGGGAGACCAAGGGAAGGAAAAATAGGGAGAGAGAGGGAGATGGAGGGAGAGAGGACAAACTGCTTTACCTGGCTGAGAGGTAGCTCCCAAACAACGCTCACAGGCCCAACCACATTATGAAAGCACTCTGCCTCCAGGCTAGTAGACCAGACCAGGTAAATATTGTGTTATTAGAAATGCCAACAAAATAAGGACATGACACACCGTTTGGCAAACTTTCACTCATAAACCACCTCAACCATTTTGACCTGTACTGCCATTACCATTCTGCCTGATTAATTGCCATGGGAATGTAATTACATATTCATGTCATCACAATGCATAGATAGAGAACAGAATGGTAATGAAACCTAGCCTCGGAGCTGCCTAGCTGCTTACGAGCGCCAGGCTGAGCGGTGTAGAGGTGTCATGCTTGTGTAGGCGTTGTGATGATGACCTAACCTCGCTCTTCCTCATTGACATTCTGAGAGGTACGTACCCCGGGCCTGACCGGGAGTCAGAGAGCGCTGCTCTGCCGTGCATATGTGTGGGAACGGGAACAGGGGAGAGACTGCTGGCGGCGGAGGGAGAGATTGCGTGGCAATCTATGCGTGGCAGATTTACATTTAAAGTAGTTTCAGCACATGCCCCACTTCCTGATGTGTGCTCCGCTCTGCCAGGGGCTGGAGGGGCCGACTTATCACAGAGTCATCAATTGCACGTGATGCACCCTGATAGGCCCCTGCAGTAAGTTACCACGGTACGAGGCAGTCTAGCCTAACACCTCTCTGTTCAGACAGACAGGGGAGAGATGAGGTGGCATCTAATAGAGCACGCCTTTTGAAGTGTAATTATATTACATTTGGAAGCGGCCCGTGCCGTTTTGACAGCTCAGTGTACGTCGCCGGGACGCGAGTTGTGTGTGTGTGTGTGTACACACTGCGACCATGTGTGGTGGATGATTGACACACAGTGTAATGAGCAGGGTGAGCAGCGTCAATACAGGATTATGATTGAATCCTACTACAACGGCTCTGATGCTCATCGGATGTGGCAGGGCTTGACAACTATTACGGACTATAAAGGGAAACACAGACGCGAGCTGCCCAGTGACGCAAGCCTACCAGACGAGCTAAATGCCTTTTATGCTCGCTTCGAGGCAAGCAACACTGAAGCATGCACGAGAGCGCCAGCTGTTCTGGATGACTGTGTGATAACGCTCTCGGGAGCCGATGTGAATAAAACCTTTAAACAGGTCAACATTTACAAAGCCGCTGGGCCAGACGGATAACCAGGATGTGTATTCACTGACATTTAGACCTATTTAGACATTTAGACCCTAGACCCACTCCAATTCGCATACCGCCCAAACAGATCCACAGATGACGCAATCTCAATCGCACTCCACACCACCCTTTCTCACCTTGACAAAAGGAACACCTACAGTTGAAGTTGGAAGTTTACATACACCTTAGCCAAATACATTTAAAGTCAGTTTTTCACAATTCCCGACATTTAATCCAAGTAAAAATTCCCTGTCTTAGGTCAGTTAGGATCACCACTTTATTTTAAGAATGTGATGTGTCAGAATAATAGTAGAGAGAATTATTTATTTCAGCTTTTATTTCTTTCATCACATTCCCAGTGGGTCAGAGGCTTACATACACTCAATTAGTATTTGGTAGCATTGCCTTTAAATTGTTTGACTTGGGTCAAACGTTACGGGTAGCCTTCCACAAGCTTCCTACAATAAGTTGGGTGAATGTTGGCCCATTCCTCCTGACAGAGCTGGTGTAACTGAGTCAGGTTTGTAGGCCTTCTTGCTCGCACACACTTTTTCAGTTCTGCCCACAAATTTTCTATAGGATTGAGGTCAGGGCTTTGTGATGGCCACTCCAATACCTTGACTTTGTTGTCCTTAAGCCATTTTGCCACAACTTTGGAAGTATGCTAGCGGTCATTGTTAATTTGGAAGACCCATTTGTGACCAAGCTTTAACTTCCTGACTGATGTCTTGAGATGTTGCTTCAATATATCCACATCATTTTTCTACCTCATGATGCTATCTATTTTGTGAAGTGCACCAGTCCCTCCTGCAGCAAAGCACTCCCACAACATGATGCTGCCACCCCGGTGCTTCACGGTTGGGATGGTGTTCTTCGGCTTGCAAGCATCCCTCTTTTTCCTCAAAACATAACTATGGTCATTATGGCCAAACAGTTCTATTTTTGTTTCATCAGACCAAAAACACTTTTTTTATGGCGGTTTTGGAGCAGTGGCTTCTTCCTTGCTGAGCGGCCTTTCAAGTTATGTCGATATAGGACTCGTCTTACTGTGGATATAGATACTTTTGTACCTGTTTCCTCCAGCATCTTCACAAGGTCGTTTGCTGTTGTTCTGGGATTGATTTGCACTTTTCGCACCAAAGTACGTCCATCTCTAGGAGACAGAACGCGTCTCCTTCCTGAGCAGTATGACGGCTGCGTGGTCCCATGGTGTTTATACTTGCGTACTATTGTTTTTAACAGATGAACGTTGTACCTTCAGGCGTTTGGAAATTACTCCCAAGGATGAACCAGACTTGTGGAGGTCTACAATTTTTTTCCAGAGGTCTTGGATGATTTATTTTGATTTTCCCATGATGTCAAGCAAAGAGGCACTTGTTTGAAGGAGTTTGAAGGTAGGCCTTGAAATACATCCACAGGTGCACCTCCAATTCAAATCAAATCAAATGTATTTATATAGCCCTTCGTACATCAGCTGATATCTCAAAGTGCTGTACAGAAACCCAGCCTAAAACCCCAATCAGCAAGCAATGGAGGTGTAGAAGCACGGTGGCTAGGAAAAACTCCCTAGAAAGGCCAAAACCATCATTGACTCAAATTATGTCAATTAGCTTATCGGAAGCTTCTAAAGCCATGACATTATTTTCTGGAATTTTCCAAGCTGTTTAAAGGCACAGTCATCTTAGTGTATATAAACTTCTGACCCACTGGAATTGTGATACAGTGAATTATAAGTGAAATAATCTGTCTGTAAACAATTGTTGGAAAAATTACTTGTGCCATGCACAAAGTAGATGTCCTAACCGACTTGCCAAAACTATATTTTGTTAACAAGAAATTTGTGGAGTGGTTGAAAAACGAGTTTTAATGACTCGAACATAAGTGTACGTAAACTTCCGACTTCAACTGTACATTTTAGTAATTTAGCAGACACTCTTATCCAGAGCAACTTTCGTTTGGTTGCGTGATTCAACAACTGTGTAAATAGCAGGATACCCTCAAATTAAAAATCAGCAGGCTTGGCTCTACATTATACCTATCTATGCATACTTAACATTGTTTGTGAGATCAGACATAATATCACTATAATCCAAGTGATTATTTTCGTAATTTCATTGAAATGACGTGGAAACAACATTGATTCTACCAGTGTGTGCCCAGTGAGTCCCCTCCCCTCTTCTCCTCTCATAATCAAAGGGCTGGGTGTCCTGGGGAATAGGGCCAGTGTTAGGAGGGTGTCCTGGGGAATAGGGCCAGTGTTAGGAGGGTGTCCTGGGGAATAGGGCCAGTGTTAGGAGGGTGTCCTGGGGAATAGGGTCAGTGTTAGGAGGGTGTCCTGGGGAATAGGGCCAGTGTTAGGAGGGTGTCCTGGGGAATAGGGCCAGTGTTAGGAGGGTGTCCTGGGGAATAGGGTCAGTGTTAGGAGGGTGTCCTGGGGAATAGGGCCAGTGTTAGGAGGGTGTCCTGGGGAATAGGGTCAGTGTTAGGAGGGTGTCCTGGGGAATAGGGCCAGTGTTAGGAGGGGTAACAGGAGCTTGCTTATTACAGTCAGAACACTGTTTACCCCAAGACAAAATGTTCCATTCTCCACTACACTATTGACAAGAATGCATTCTCCAGCAGATGTAGTAGAAGTGTTGAGGAGGATTCAACAGAGCTGATCACATGGATCGGCCAGAACCACAACTAGTTCCCTTCTCTCTCTCTCTCTCTCTCTCTCTCTCTCTCTCTCTCTCTCTCTCTCTCTCTCTCTCTCTCTCTCTCTCTCTCTCTCTCTCTCTCTCTCTCTCTCTCTCTCTCTCTCTCTCTCTCTCTCTCTCTCTCTCAGGGGACTTGGTTCCTGTGGACTTAGGGCTGTGGAACTGAGCACCAGACACTCTCTCTGAGCTGCTGTCTGTCGCTCACCCAGGGTCAGCCTCTCCCCTCTCCTCTCTTCTCCCCTCTTCCCTGCCCCTCTCCTTTCCTTTCCTGTCCCCCTTTCCTCTCCTCCCCTCTCTTCCAGGTTCAATGTGGATGCTCATCAGCACAGTCCCTTCCTGCTTCCCTCATATCTCTCTCTTCCCTGTCGCCTACTTTTTCAAAATGAACAAACCTGATTGAGCGAATGCCTCTGTAAAGGACTGGGCCAGCCTAACACCATCCACAGGGTAAAGCTTATTATCGGTCCGTACATGCCACGCCACAGGGAGGGAGAGGTGTGTGTTTGTGCGTGTGTTGGGGATGGTGGTGTATTTCCATAATAATCGGGCACATTATGACATCTGAGACATAGGGCCTCCTGTCACACTGCTTTTATAACAGAGCAGTTAGCATTTTCCTCCATGTATAAATATGTATAATTTTGATCAGATTAATTGAAACGCCTAAGTATACAGAGATGTAGAAGATGAGCAGAGAGAGAGAGAAAGAGGGGGAGAGCGTGGGGGGGACGGGGGATGGAAGAGTGATAATGAGAGAACATATTTATTAGCAAAGTGTGTGTTTTCAGGCCTGTGCTTCAGACATAGCTACAGTACTTCAGAGAGTAAAGGAGTCCAGCGCTCCTGCAGGTCTTTCCTCTGGGTACAGAGTACAGACCAGACTGCCTTGGATTGAAAACAGCATCTCCCTAACACTTCCTCCCTAAGAAAGCTGAGCGGAGAACTTTGCACACCAAACCGATAAATAAGGTGCAGGGCCTCTGACACAAAAGCCTCACCCCAATTTCCAATAATCTTGAGGAGATCCGATTGCCTTAAGTCATTTCATTTTCTGCATTATCTATTCCTGGACCATCTTTTTGTCTAACATTCTAAGACGCGTGGTTCCTGTATTTTTGAAGGACGAACGGAGAATGTATCTCCAGGGGAAAAAACAACATGCCGATACAAAAGCAGTTCGACCAGTGTGTCTGGGCATTCATTAAAAAGAGATCATATTGCTTGATTCCTCGACATGGTGCTGATGTCTGCAATAGTCTTCTAGACAGCCAGGGGACCTTCAGATGACATTTGTCACAAGAGGCTTAAATCACCATATACATTATCATATAGCTGCACAATAGTGAATCCTTGTTTATAGAATTGTGTTTGAGTCATCGGCTATCATGATGTCCATACTCCCTGTGTGTGGATAGAGAACATGCTGTATGCAAGAGAACCATAGATGTATCTTAGTTTAGATGTATCTTAGTAGTTTTATCACAGGAATAAACCTCATCAAAACCTCACATTTGTAAATGTACAGCATAAGTCATAAAGGGAACCTATGTTCAGTTACAGATAGTGAAGGGGGGATGAACGATGGAATGACAGAATGAGAGAGGAGGGTTAGGAAGAGCGTAGTTGAGGGATCTGGAGACCGATGAAGCGAGAGAGGGAGGAGAGGAAGAGAGGGAGGAGGAGAAGGTATTCCCTGGCACCCATCTCTAGCTCCAATCGACTGGCGGTGAGAGGAGGGGGAGAGATGGAGAGAAAGAGAAAAATAGAAAGCGAGAGAGGTTTGAGGATGGCATGTTTGAGTGCTGTCTCTCATTAGAGGGTGCTGTCAGGGGCCACAAAGAAGGACTGGTGGGACCCCTCCTCCCCCTCACCCTCATCTTTTACCTCCCCCACCCCGTCTCCATTGGCCCCTGAGATACGTCCTGGGAGGGGAGATGATTAATGAGCAATAGCAAGATGAACAGGAGCCAGGCCCTGTGTGCAGCTATGAAAGATGATGCATGCCCTGTTATAAATAAAAACATGGAAAAGTGTAACTATAAAACAATAACACCCAATGCAAAACAAGTGAGCAGTTTTTAGTTTTTCTTTAGTTTTATTTGCAAAGTAGAATCACAAAGCAGCAGGCCTTTTTTCCTTTGTGGGGATTTTTTTTTTTAGAATTGTTATTTTATTTCAGAAGAATAGAGGTGAGAGAAGCGACTGTACTGTGCAATCACACTCTTAACTGTAGCTGGAGCTTGTGTGCAGTGAGTGTGGCGGATGGCTTAGCCCTCCTCTACAGTTTCCTTCTCTCCTGTCCTCAGCAGCAATTTGAAAACATGGCACTGGAATGGAAAGCTGACGTTTTACGGGCTCCTGATAAATTCTGCTATTTAGTGTTTTTTTGCGCTATTCGTAACTTTTTTTGTACATAATGTTTGCTATGACCGAAAAGAGCTTCTGGACATCAGAACAGCGATCACTAACCTCGATTTGAAAGAAGATTTCTACTTCAACGAGTCAGCGGCGCAACACATACCGAGACGTCAGCAAGTAGATAAACCGCCTCTACCCTCCATTCTATTGGCGAACGTACAATCACTGGAGAACAAACTGGACGAGCTCCGTTCGAGACTACCTATCAACAGGACCTGTAATATCCTATGTTTCTGGGAGCAATTGCTGAACAAGGATAATATCCTTCTAGCTGTTTCTTCTATGCGTTGTCAGGACAGAACGGCAGCTTCGGGTAAACTCAAGTGGGACATGTGTGTCTCTTTGTTAATAACAGCACTTGCGCAATCTCTAATATTAAAGATTCACTATGCAGAAATCGCTCCGCCATCTCCTGGTTGCAAAAATTCTAATTAATTCTAACTAATTTCAATTTATGTGACAAAACAAGCAAGTATAGTGTAGACAATCATTGTACCATATAACCGCTGTTATATATATTTTCCATAACCAAACATTTATTTTTTGCTGTTTGAAGCTGGTGTACTAAACCGAAAGTAAAAGACGCAAAAACAAAACTTAAGAACAGGAAGCATAGAAATAGCGCAAATAGAGCGGATCTTCCGCTTCTTAGACTTGCTTTAAATGAAAATGACAGCTCTATAACAAACATTTCACCCCAAAAGTTACATATTTCAGCTTTAATAAAGTCTCTAGGTTCTGCTCGCCCGAGTTAGAATACCTCATGATAAGCTGTAGAACATACTATTTATCAAGAGGGAATATTTTTCATAGCTGTCTATTTACCACCACAAACCGATGCTGGCACAAAGACCGCACTCAATGAGCTGTATAGGGCCATAAGCAAACAAGAAAATGCTCATCCAGAGGTGGCGCTCCTAGTGGCCAGTGATTTTAATGCAGGGTAACTAAACTTACCTCATTTCTACCAGCATGTCATCTGTGCAACTAGAGGCGAAAAAGCTCTAGATCACCTTTATTCCACACACAGAAATGAATACAAAGCTCTCCCTCGCCCTCCATTTGGCAAATCTGACAACAGTTAGTTAAATAGTTGGGTTGCCAAATGGCTACCCATACTATTTGCATTGACCCTTTTTGCACTAACTTTTCTTGACTCATCACATATTCTGCTGCTATTGTTTATTATCTAATCTGTTGCCTATTAACTTTTCCTAGTTATATGTACATATCTACCTCAATTACTCATACCCCTGAACATCGACTCGCTACTGATATCCCGTGTATACAGTGCCTTCACAAAGTATTCAGACCCCTTGTCTTTTTCCACATTCTGTTATGTTACAACCTTGTTCTAAAATGTACATCCTCATCAATCTACAAACAATACTCCATAATTACGGAGCAAAAACAGCTTTTTAGAAAATTTTGCAAATGTATAAAAAAGAAAAGAAAAAGAAAGACCTTATTTACATAAGTAAAGACCCTTGACCCTTGACAGGATTGTGTCGAGGCACAGATCTGGGAAAGGGTACCAAAAACTTCCTGCAGCATTGAAGGTCCCCAAGAACACAGTGGCCTCCATCATTCTTAAATGGACGAAGTTTGGAACCACCAAGACTCTTCCTAGAGCTGGCCGCCTGGCCAAACTGAGCAATCGGGGGAGAAGGGCCTTGGTCAGGGAGGTGACCAAGAACCCGATGGTCACTCTGACAGAGCTCCAGAGTTCCCCTGTGGAGATGGGAGAATCTTCCAAAAGGACCACCATCTCTGCAGCACTCCACCAATCAGGCCTTTATGGTAGAGTGGCCAGACGGAAGCCACTCCTTAGTAAAAGGCACATGACAGCCCACTTGGAGTTTGCCAAAAGCCACCTAAAGACTCTCAGACCGTGAGAAACACGATTTTCCGCTCTGATGAAATGAATGCCAAGCGTCACGTCTGGAGGAAACGTGGCACCATCCCTAAGCATGGTGGTGGCAGCATCAAATTGTGGGGATGTTTTTCAGCAGCAGGGACTGAGAGACTAGTCAGGATGAAGGGAATGATGAACGGAGCAAAGTACAGAGAGATCCTTGATGAAAACCTGCTCCAGAGCACTCAGGACCTCAGACTGGGGCGAAGGTTCACCTTCCAACAGGACAACGACCCTAAGCACTTCTTCTAAGCTTCGGGACAAGTGGCCCTGCCAGAACCAGGACTTGAACCCGATCAAACATCTCTGGAGAGGCTTCAAAATAGCTGTGCAGCAACGCTCCCCATCCAACCTGACAGAGCTTGAGAGGATCTTTAGAGAAGAATGGGAGAAACTCCCCAGATATAGGTGTGCCAAGCTTGTAGCGTCATACCTAAGACTCAAGGCTGTAATCGCTGCCAAAGGTGCTTCATCAAACTACTGAGTAAAGGGTCTGAATGCTTATGTAAATGTGATATTTCTTGCTTCTTTTTTTTTACATTTGCAAAAATGTCATAACTTTTTTTTGCTTTGTCATTATGGGGTTTTGTGTGTAGATTGATGAGGGGAAAAAATAATTTGATACATTTTAGAGTAAGGCTGTAACGTAACAAAATGGGTAAAAAGTCAAGGTGTCTGAATACTTTCCAAATGCACTGTAGAGCCAAGTTATTAGTCATTGTGTATTATTACTTTCCTTATTATTACATTTTATAATAGTTTTCTATTCGTTCTCCAGTTTGTTTCTCTCTGCATTGTTGGGAAGGCCCCGTAAGTAAGCATTTCACTGTTAGTCTACACCTGTTGTTTACGATGCATGTGACAAATAAAAGGAGTCTTTCCCATTCATTGTGGAAGCAGGCACCCTACACTACACACGTCAACTACCACAGCAAGTGAAATCACTGCAACACTTAACAAAGAGCTGCAGTCAGTTTCAGAACGGCTGGCAAGGAATAAGTTAGTCCTAAATATTTAAAAAACTTAAAGCATTGTATTTGGGACAAATCCTTCACTAAACCCTAAACCTCAACTAAATCTTGTAATGAATAATGTGGAAATTGAGCACGTTGAGGAGACTAAACTGCTTGGTGTAACCCTGGATTGTAAACTGTCATGGTCAAAACATATTGATTCAACAGTAGCTAAGATGGGGAGTAGTCTGTCCATAATAAAGCCCTGCTCTGCTTTCTTAACAACGTGTGTGTACAGAATGTATAAGAATTCTAGATAAAGAGTGTTAGGTACAGCCAAGCTGTATACTTCTATCTGTTAATGTTTTAACATTGTACTCCAAATGCCCCCTGTCTGACAAATAACACTGGAAAAGCATATTATCAATATATCAAATATCATTATATTGTATCTTTATTAAGCAACAGGCTGTGGTCTGTTTGAGGGAGGAGGAATTATGAATAGAATATGAGGGAAGATCTCCTCTTCCCCCAAGGGACCACACACACCACAAATCATTTCACTGGATGAATGAGATATAAGAAAGCTGCCTCAGCCTTTATACACACACACACACACACACACACACACACACACACACACACACACACACACACACACACCCACACACACACACACACACACACACACACACATACACATACACAGTTCTATATGTAATTTACTCTGTGGTAGAAGTGTCACTTTCACTGCCTTCTCACAACTCACAGTGTTCATTGGGAGAAATGTATGCTGAAAAAGTGTTTTGTTCATTGTCAAACTGTGCATAGGAACGCAGAGAAACCCCATAAAGATGTTTTGTCATCTAAAGTCACTAGTGCATTTCTGTCTTGCAGTAGATGTACTGTATGTCAAGACTCTTTGTACATATCTAAAATGAGTCCCACAGCAGAAACTTTGACAAACAATTCTCTCTCTCTCTCTCTCTCTCTCTCTCTCTCTCTCTCTCTCTCTCTCTCTCTCTCTCTCTCTCTCTCTCTCTCTCTCTCTCTCTCTCTCTCTCTCTCTCTCTCTCTCTCTCTCTCTCTCTCTCTCTCTCTCTCTCTCTCTCTCTCTCTCTCTCTCTCTCTCTCTCTCTCTCTCTCTCTCTCTCTCTCTCTCTCTCTCTCTCTCTCTCTCTCTCTCTCTCTCTCTCTCTCTCTCTCTCTCTCTCTCTCTCTCTCTCTCTCTCTCTCTCTCTCTCTCTCTCTCTCTCTCTCTCTCTCTCTCTCTCTCTCTCTCTCTCTCTCTCTCTCTCTCTCTCTCTCTCTCTCTCTCTCTCTCTCTCTCTCTCTCTCTCTCTCTCTCTCTCTCTCTCTCTCTCTCTCTCTCTCTCTCTCTCTCTCTCTCTCTCTCTCTCTGTGATCCAGGCCACAGAATGGTTCAATGATCTTGTACAACAGGAAGAAGGTGAAGTACAGAAAGGATGGCTACTGCTGGAAGAAGAGGAAAGATGGGAAGACTACGCGAGAGGATCACATGAAGCTCAAAGTCCAGGGAGTGGAGGTAAGGAACGGGGGAGGGAAGAATAGATGGAGGGATAGATGGGACCTGGTCCGACCTGGACAAGACAAACCCAGGCTGACACTACGTTGTCTTCCCCTGGTTGTAAGAGAGAGACAGCCAGTACATGCTGAAGTTGGGTCCTAGCCCTGCTATCTCCCAAGAGCCACGCGGAGCGGGGAAACAATGCAGCACAACAATAGTTGTTCCCTGGGAAGGCAGCGGAGTGGAACCGATTGTTTGTACCTTGTTAAGGGGCTGGATGTTGCCTTTGCTCCACAGAGACTACATTAATCTTCTCTCCTCCCTCACTAGCTAGTAAACACCATGCTGAGCCCGACCCTGCATCGTGGCCCCCTCCTCACTCCCCTCCATGCCACCTCGCCCCCTAACCAGCAGGCACGACGCAGGCCTAGTCCCAACCGGGTTCAACCTGGCCCAGCCTGGGTTAGTGGTGCAGAGCTGGCACACTGGTTGATTTATCAGCAGTCACACACACGAACCTAGGGCCAGACTCCACTCACTTTGTTTTGTATACTGCTGAATTTGGGGTTTTGTGGTTTTGTTTCTCTCGCCTGCTTAGACTTAGGCATTGGTGCCAGGGACACAGGAGTGTGGATTGGTAGAAGCTGTCCACATAGGGCTCTGCTCTGTGTTTGTTTTGCTCTACAGGACTGTCACTCAGGGGAAATAACTCAATGTTGTCTGTGTCTGCGCGTGCAATTCTCTGATAACTTGGTCTGGACATTTGTTTTTTTCTTCATATTGTCTGACAGTTGTTTAAACAAGTATTAATGTCACTCTTTGTGAGAATGCTAAGCCTACATGTAAGATAGAATTCTGCCTGCGGCGCTCAGTTCAGGAATTAGTTCTTTGTGATCTGAAAGTCAAATACTTCCATGTGAAACACATCTAGTCTGATTTGCTGTTTTGGTACATATGCAATAATCTCTCTGTGGATTCAGACTCATTTTACCCCCTTCCATATGCCTGGGCTGAAGAACACATCATTAGTGAGGTTACACTTTACATGGAGGTCACATTATGCAGATAAAGCATGTGACTCAAAAACACTCCTCTTTCTGGAAAACACTCCTCACACTGTTCATAATGTGTCCTGTGTGTGAGAGAGATGGTAGAGATGGTTGAGTAGAGGACACTACTCCTCTGACAGCTCTCCCTGGGATTTCCTATGGAAAACTGCTTCAGGCTAATTGCTGTGGGCAGAGGAGGCATCTCCAGGACTGAAGATCAGCTAGACGTATTCAGGCTGTAGAACCACAGGGAACATAGCTTCAACAACATGTCGACATGTACAGACGACACCATGTACGTGTGATACCTCCCAGGCAGGTTTGACCTGAGTCATGGTGTCACTGTGCCCCTGTGTGTGTGTGTGTGTGTGTGTGTGTGTGTGTGTGTGTGTGTGTGTGTGTGTGTGTGTGTGTGTGTGTGTGTGTGTGTGTGTGTGTGTGTGTGTGTGTGTGTGTGTGTGTGTGTGTGTGTGTGTGTGTGTGTGTGTGTGTGTGTGTGTGTGTGCGCATGTGTTTGTGTGTGTGTGCGCATGTGTTTGTATGTGTGTGCGCATGTGTGTTTGCATTTGTGCGAGCGTATGTGTGTGCGTGAGTGAGTGAGTGCATCCGTGTACACGTGTGTGACCCCGTGCAGTCCCCTGACAGACAGAGAGGATCTGTGATCCATCAGTCCTCTACAGCCCTGTTCACTGTAAACACAAACAAATGGCCTGACCTTAGCCTTCAGAACTGGGACAGGACAGTACAAGTACAGTATAGTACTGCAGGGTTTCCCAAAGTCGGTCCTGCCCCCCTGGGTGCAGGTTTTGGTTTTTGACCTAGCACTATACAGTTGATTTCAATAACCAACTCATCATCGAGCTTTGATGATTTGAATCAGCTGTGTAGAACGGTTTCTACATGGAACTCAAAGGGTTCTCCTATTGGGACAGCCGAAGAACCCTTTTGGAATCCTTTTTTCTAAAAGTGACCAGGGTCTCCTAAGGAACTAAAAATGGTTTTTAAAAGGGTTATCCTATGGGGACAGCCAAAGAACCCTTTTAGGTTCTACGTAGCACCTTTCTTTCTGAGTGTATGGTACAGACAGGGCAGGAGGAATCCAGGGGAGAATGTGCAGCAGGGAATGGCTCAAACTCAGCCATTCTGGTTAGATTAGTTATTTATACACCACTCACACTGAATGTATTTTTCTTATAGGTCCCCAAAGATTAACTCCTGTAAAATGAATCCTAGTAAGTCACAAATAACAGCTAGCTGTAAAAGTTGACTGCTACATTATTTCAGACCATTGAACCTTATTCGGATGACAGTAGTGCTCAGAGTGGCAGAGCGGAAAGACGGGGAAAAACTAGACTACTATAACATTGTACACACACTTAGTACACAGAAACACACACACACTGTACACACACACACTGTACACACACACACTGTACACACACACTGTACACACACACTGTACACACACACTGTACACACACACTGTACACACTGTACACACTGTACACACACACACACACACACACACACACACACACACACACACACACACACACACACACACACACACACACACACACACACACACACACACACACACACACACACACACACAGAGAGTCCTCCAGAGAGTTTAGGACTCTACTATACAGCGGTAGCCTCTGTTCACTCTAAACATTCTCCTCTCTCCAGCCAGACAGGGCCTGTTAGAAGCTGGGGTTATTACACAGGCTTGAGTTAGCGAACAGAGAAGACAAGTGTTGTGTGTGGTTCAGGCTAGTTGTGCTCAGTGGCTCCAGTGAGGAGAGGGGAGAGGAGAGGGGAGGCATGGGCCCAGCAGTGAGGGGCCTTCAGGGGGATGTGAGGGGCAGCGGCGCGCAGCGGGAGTGGATGTCAGCGCGTGAGCGTGCTGCTGTCCTGTCTGCTTCAGAGCGCTGGCTCAGCAGGCCAGGTAAACTATGGCTCCCTTCTCTCTCTCTTTCCACCTATCTCTTACTCTTCTCTCTTTCTCTTCCCCTCTCTCTCTCCCCCTTTTTCTCTCCATCTCTCCCTCCCTTTCTCTCTCTGGTCCCTCCCAGTCTCACGACCTCTCTCCCCCCTCAATCCCTCAATCTCTGGCTCTTGGTCCCTCCATACTTCTTTCCTCTTCCCCTCCTCCCCTCTTCCCCTCCTCCCCTCCAACCTCTCAGCCACAGTCCAGACAGACAGAACCTTGAGAACTGGACAGTAATGCTCCCTGTTCCCTAGAATTGGAGCGCGGGGCATGTTGCGGCATTAGCGCTTAACAGGCCGTGAAATAGCAGCCTGCCTCTCTGACACCACCCCCATCACTCCAGGTGAGCTGGCCAGACGGCGGGATAAATGAGCAACCCCCCCACTCATTTACCCAGAATGCATCTGGCTTGGGCACCTGAGGAGAGATGTCAGTCTGTGATAGCTTACCACTCCTCTTACTTCATCTCTGTTGAGTTCTACTTGTCCTGCTGCTCAGCTCAACTCCTCTATGCCATCCCCCCAAAAAAACACTCTTGGTGTTTCCCAATACTGTTTTGGACATCGGAGGTGGAAATACAAAAGTGTAATTTCCCATTACTGTTGGCCAGACATGCACCTGAGGTATAGGTCCAATAGAGCAGTTTTTATCTCAGTATCAAATCATTTCCGCGTAATAATTAAGTAACTTACTGGGATTGTTTCCAATCAAAATGGTAAAAAAAAGAAACAAAAATAGCTTCTTAGTAAGAGCAATTTCTCAAGCAATTACTTTTATTTTTTACTTCTCTATTTTTTACTTAACACTTATTTTTTCTTAAAACTTCTTAAAGCATTGTTGGTTAAGGGCTTTTAAGTAAGCATTTCACTGTAAGGTCTACACCGGTTGTATTCGGCGCATGTGACAAATACATTTTGATTTGAAGCAAGAATTTTTCGAGGACTTTCTGGGAGTGGTCTGACTAGGGAAGGGAAAGCTGAAAACTAGCTATTAGGTTTGGAAATCTCTTTCTTATTGGACTACTACAGTTTTTCTCGATTGCTTGAGCATATTTTTCCAAACAGAATTCACTTTTTCAAAACAATTAACACGCAGACCTGTCACGAGCGTCGTCTTGAAAATGACCGGACCAAGGTGAAGCGTGGTTAGCGTACATTTTTCTTTATTTTTTAAATGTCGCCAACATACATGCATTAAACAAAGACAACAACCCACAAATGAGAAAAGGAAAAAAGGCTGCCTAAGTATGATTCCCAATCAGAGACAACGATAGACAGCTGTCCCTGATTGAGAACCATACCCGGCCAAAAACAAAGAAGCAGAAAGCATAGACTTTCCCACCCGAGTCACACCCTGACCAAACAAACATAGAGAATAAAAGGATCTCTACGGTCAGGACGTGACAAGACCGAAACTGAAACATATTGGTCACAAGGACACATTTAAGACTCTCAAAACATTAAATACATGACAAAAACCAACTACCTCCATCAAAACATACAACTTGTTATCTAATGAAAAGTTATTTCAATCAATCGTTACACAATGGCCCAATAAATACTAACTATCAATATACCCTAATATGGTTAACCCTCTTTTATATGTCTGTGTCGTTTGTTGATACTATAATTATAGTGTGCACCATAAAAGGCAAGTAAACATATTATCACAGCATGGGCTGTTTTCTTTTTTCCTAAAATGATTTTACCAAAGATGACCAATGCAGAAAGAATGTCACTCAAGGCTTTATTTGACCTTTTTCTATTTTAACCGAGAGCTGAACTCTCTTCCTCTATGGGTCCCTCCTTTGTCTTTGCCCTCGTCGTCTTACTTGGTCCATTCTTGCAAACAGAAACTCAGAGGTGACCTATTTTATGCACGAATAAGGACTGATTGAACAATTGTGCAAAGATGTTTTGCACAGGTGCAGAAGAGGTTCAAATTCATTGGAATAATTTGTATCAGCTGTGACCAAATGTTTGAATTTTGTTTGTCATGATTTACTCAACTGAGTTTTGTGTCTTTTGTAGAGAGTTGTGTTTACTGTTTTGCTCAAAATGTGCTTAGCATTTGCATTGTGTGTGAAAGCAATGAGAAATAACTTACAATTTTGTTCTCGTTAGGTTATGATGAAGATCAAGTGGACCCCAGTTTCATTAAAAGTGTCTTATCAATAAAGAAAAAATTGAACTAATTTATGTCACCAGGCAGGCCAAAACTCCATGCAACCAAAACAGGCTGAAATTTCAGGCGGACTTTTCAAACAGCTCTTACACTAAAAGGGCATTATCATAATTTTCACAATTTCACAATGTTATTCCAACCTCATAGTGTGGAAATATATATATAAAACACAGGAAAATCACGTTTTTGACTGCACTGGGCCTTTAAAGTATGATGTCATTGAGCGTTTTAAAAACAGGTTGAGCATAGCAATAGCATCTCCTGGCTTCTCCCTGTGTAATAGCGGACATGCTCTGGTCTGGTCCAGCCAAGAGGCACAGATTAACATTAACACAGTCCAACTGATCCCAGATCCGGTCTTGTCTGGTGAGACTAAAGCCATCACCCACTCACCACCTGTTGGCTTCTAATGTGGACTCTTTAACTGCCCCCAACCATCACCTCCCCTCTCCTTATTATTCCAGAGTTTTAGGGTGCTTTCACATATATCTGTATGATCCAGATCCTGGAGCGTTTGGTACCCTGATGCGAGCTATAAAGCATGTGTGAATCACAAACGAACCCTGGACCTGCATGAGTAGTGTGTCTAAGAACCAGGACCAGAGTACCAGGTATTGTGATGCAGCAGTGTGAGTCGCATGGAACTTTTTGCTCGTTGTTAACAAGCTAGCTAGCTTACTAACGTAATGTAGAATGTGCGTCTCGCAAATCACATCCTGAAATTGTTATTTTCAGAACTTGTGAAAGAAAAACATATTTTGTTGTATGTTTTTTTTTGTAACCTTCATTTAACTAGGCAAGTCATTTAAGAACAAATTCTTATTTTCAATGATGGCCTAGGAACAGTGGGTTAACTGCCTTGTTCAGGGGCAGAAAGACAGATTTTTACCTTGTCAGCTCAGGGATTCGATCTTGCAACATTCCAGTTACTAGTCCAACGCTCTAACCACTAGTCTACCTGCCGCCCCAATTCTCAAACGCACTCCAGCAAACCAAACTAGGGAACGTTAATATACTCCCCCAAACACAGATCGATTTCTCTTAAGTGAAGGTGGTAGTGCCTTTGACTAATTTCATTACCACAGGCTAATTATACTGATTGGAATAAACTCTCTTGCTTAGGTGAATGGAAGGCAAGCGCCTCCATATTCTTGGAACTTAATGCCAATACCGTTCTATTCCCCCCTCAACCGCTTCTCTCCCCTCCCATGCCCTAAATAATCAAAGTGGCCTGCTCCTCGCTCCTCCTAACATGTCAGTCTATGTTGAATCTGTCTTAATGCGTGATTTCAGCCGTGCAACTGTGCAATGAAGGAAGCTAATGGAGCATGCTGGTGGCTCAATCGCCTCTGGTCATTGATAATAATGAAGACAAATGTCAAAACGTTAGCTGTTAATGCTGTAATAGAGTGGACGCTGGGCTGGGGTGGATGCAGGGAGCACTGCATGAGGATGGACACGTCTACACCACAACACACCACATCGTGTGCAGTGTGTCCCGTATCACATGACCTTGAGGGAATGATGTATATACACCCTGTATTGCCGATGTTATGTTTTGGCCTCGGAAGAAGCAGTCTTCCATAGGAATGAATGGAATTCTACACTATTTCAATTACATTTTTCAAGGACAAAATTACTTGTATTTAAAAGAACATTGTTGTAGTGGGGACAGTAGCATTAGAACTTTGACAAATATATACTTTAAGAAAAAATTATATTTTGATGTTTAGCTCACATAATATAATTTCAAGGTATGTATTAAGGTGTCTGTAATAGAATAAACGTGACAAAAACAAATGTAGACATTAGTAAATGCATTTCTATAGCTTCCAAATACTTTTTTACAACGGTGGGGGAGTACCAAGATGGAGGCGCAGTGGCTTCAAAACAGCACCCCCGTAAGTCATCTAGTGTATATATAAATCATTGGTCTAGACTAGTTGCTCAGGCTTTGTCTTTGTCAATTTTGTTGAATTTAAATCACTTAGGTAAGACGATTCCAAAGTTAATTCGATATTCTACCAACACAAGGAAGAGTTATGTTGTCCAGACTCAATGATGTGGGCTTTGTCTGTTTAAAAAAAATGTTTAGTCACTAAGGTGCTTGTCAATTTCTACCAAGGTGAGAAGAATCCAATGTCCGTTTGGTATTCTACCAACACAAAGGAGGTTTGAATACTCGAGAGAGTGGGTGTTGTTGATTTTAGATCTCTGTATGTATGCTAGTCTGTGTTAAGGAGAAGATAGTTGAGCAGAGGGCGACTGGGTTGGAGACAGTGTGTGTGTGTTGCGTAGCAGTAAAATAGCGATACAGCAGCTGTTATCACCAGATTGCAGGGCCAGATGTGGAGAGATGACAAAACAAACAGGTCTCTCCAGGGTTCTGGTGCCACCAACTTTGTCAGTTGGTGGCACCAGCACATGATTTGGTCTACCAAAATGTACCTGTATTCCATACAGAACTAGGCTAATAATGACGAGACATCTTTTAAATTAGCATGCCTTTGTGTTCTTACATTGATTTGGATCAATTTACTGTAACAGCAAAGAAAAAAGACTGTTAAAATAAAGTACAAATTGTGTCGTGTTATTTTCTGTGAAATCCTCTAGAGGGTAGAATTTGAATAAAACAGTACTTCAAATCAAATAATAATAATAAAGAAAAAAAACATTTGTCACATGCGCTAAATATAACAGGTGTAGTAGACCTTACCGTGAAGTGCTTACTTACAAGCTCTTAACCAACAATGCAGAGTTTTTTGTTTAAGTAAGTATGAAAATATTTGCTAAAAACGTTTTTATATTCATAATAATAAACTAAAGTAAAAAAGGTAACACAATAAAATGACAATAACGAGGCTGTATACGGGGGTACCGGTACCGAGTCAGTGTGGAAGCTGTATACGGGGTTACCGGTACCGAGTCACTGTGGAGGCTGTATACGGGGGTACCGGTACCGAGTCAGTGTGGAGGCTGTATACGGGGGTACCGGTACCGAGTCAGTGTGGAGGCTGTATACGGGGTTACCGGTACCGAGTCACTGTGGAGGCTGTATACGGGGGTACCGGTACCGAGTCAGTGTGGAGGCTGTATACGGGGTTACCGGTACCGAGTCACTGTGGAGGCTGTATACGGGGGTACCGATACCGAGTCAGTGTGGAGGCTGTATACGGGGGTACCGGTACCGAGTCAGTGTGGAGGCTGTATACGGGGGTACCGGTACCGAGTCACTGTGGAGGCTGTATACGGGGGTACCGGTACCGAGTCAGTGTGGAGGCTGTATACGGGGTTACCGGTACCGAGTCACTGTGGAGGCTGTATACGGGGGTACCGGTACCGAGTCAGTGTGGAGGCTGTATACGGGGGTACCGATACCGAGTCACTGTGGAGGCTGTATACGGGGGTACCGATACCGAGTCAATGTGGAGGCTGTATACGGGGGTACCGATACCGAGTCAATGTGGAGGCTATATACGGGGGTACCGATACCGAGTCACTGTGGAGGCTGTATACGGGGGTACCGGTACCGAGTCACTGTGGAGGCTGTATACGGGGGTACCGGTACCGAGTCACTGTGGAGGCTGTATACGGGGGTACCGGTACCGAGTCAATGTGGAGGCTGTATACGGGGGTACCGGTACCGAGTCAGTGTGCGGAGTACAGGTTAGTGGAGGTAATTGAGGTAATACAGTATGTACATGTAGGAAGTGGTAAAGTGACTATACATAGATAATAAACAGCGAGTAGCAGCAGCGTTAAAAAGTCCAGGTAGACATTTGATTAACTGTTTAGCAGTCTTATGATTTGGGGGTAGCAGCTGTTAAGCAGCCTTTTGGACCTTGACTTGGCGCTCCGGTACCGCTTTCCGTGCGGTAGCAGAGAGAACAGTCTATGACTTGGGTGGCTGGAGTCTTTGTCAATTTTTAGGGCCTTCCTCTGACACAAAGGGAACACGGTTTTTGGTCAATTTCTCGTTTTAAAATATGATACAGTAATCCCTCAATAACTCTTCAACATCTCAAATTGACTAGCTTCATTAGTGTGTTTGTGTCGGGAGTGTGCTGTCTATTTAGTTAGCCAATGCCCACATTATTCTGAAATATTTTGTAATGGAACGCTTTGTATGGAAAACCAAGTTGAAGCCAACATTCGATGTTGTCTTGCTTATAGGAACCGCACATAGTTTTACTGCAACAAGTGCAACACCCTTCGATTGAAACGGTGGGAAAGTGCATAGGCCTCCATCTCTCTCAAACTGATCAGAAATGAAATCCCAGAATCATTTTATTGGAGCAGTAGAGCTTCTAAATGGGCTACCATAACTCCAATGGCTTTTCAAGAGCTTAGAGGAAAGGTCCAATTTTCAAGAAAGGGTATTCCAATGAGGACTGAATTGCACATTGTAAATATTCAACCAAAACTTAAAACTTTTTGCTTACCATTCTTGACTTTGCATTTAATGTTAGATAACTTAGGACATCTTTCCCACGCAACAACCAGCTGTTTGAGAGCTGCGCACTCTCTCTGCCCGACAGATTATGAATAGGCTATATGTGTGCAACACGTGTGTGATAATCGACATAATGAACGATTTGCTTCTGGAATCCATCTGTTTTTTTAATCAATTATATAGACTAGATTAAAAAGACCATTCTTGCAATATTATTTTCACTGGCCCAAGCGGGCCACTGACGGGGATGTTCGAAGGGTTTGCAAAACTTCCCCTGTATGTCAAGCTCTGACACACACAGATAGGGGGATTCCTTTGCTTCTTCATAAAGTTGGTATATTTTTGGTCAATAGCACATTACCGTTGGAATGAATCATGATGATAGAAAAAAGCTAATTGTGAACTAAAAACGAACGTGACAAGGTAAAAAAACATGTAATGGCACCCGTGCAACCAATTAAAAATCTGTGTCGCATTGCCAAGTCAAACGGTTGCAAATGCGACTGTTTTGGTCGCAGTATCGAACCCTGACTCTCTCTGTGAAGAAAGTGACACCACACATGACATCACTCTCCCCCTATTCCAATTCAAGTGTGAAATGTGTTCAGATAACTGATACCGTAAGCACCACATCGTCAAAGGCAAAAAAGTTTCCTGCTATATTTATCATTTTTATTTAAACTTTTAAACAACTGTGGATCTTGTAAAGACAGAACATTGATTAAACCACCACATTGTATGCTTTCTTCGTCCCTTGGTGGGTCTGCGTTGTTATTCGTCTATTTTTTATTTGACTCGGGGCTCTGCTCACGCCGCAGCCTGCCTGTGCTTCCTTTTCGAATTACCTGAATGTGTTGGAGATAAGACCAATCTGTTTGTGATATTTTTAAAGCTCTGTTACCATGGCTATAACTCCTAACCTCCTTCTATGGAGAAAATGGGGAGTCAATGAAGCTGTTCTGTCACAAGGCACAGGAAAGACCATTGTCCTGTTATTTCTGTTTAAAACAAGTTCACAGACAGTAATGCATGAATGTCAAGACAACAGCATCAAATCTTACTATATGATACACTACCATGTCTATGTACTGTACGTATTAATTTGAACGTTAACACACTGGTAAGGTAATACGTGAGTATCTAGCCGGAGTACTACAGTCATCTGATGGACATGTCCTCTCTAGCTAGTCATATTTAATGATACTGTTTCACCAAATCAAATAACATTTTTTTTGTCACATGCATCGTAAACAACAGGTGTGGACTAACAGTGAAATGCTTACTTACAGGTCCTTCCCAACAATGCAGAGAGAAAGAAAATAGAGAAATAATAGAAAAGTAAAACACATAATAATAAAAGTAATAATAAATACACAATGAGTAACGATACCTTGGCTATACACATGGTGTACCAGTACCGAGTTGATGTGCAGGGGTACGAGGTAATTGAAGTAGATATGTTCATATAACTAGGAATAAAGTGGACTATAATAAACAGTAGCAACAGTGTATGTGATGAATAAAAAAAAGGTTGTGCAAAAAGGGTTAATGTAGATAGTCCAGGTAGCTATTTGGTTAACTATTTAACTAACTAACGTATGGCTTGGGGGTAGAAGCTGTTCAGGGTCCTGTTGGTTCCAGACTTGGTGCATCGGTACCACTTGCTATGCGGTAGCAGAGAGAACAGTCTATGACTTGGATGGCTGGAGTCTTTGAACCTAGGAACTTGAACCTCTCGACCCGCTCCACTACAGCCCCATCAATGTTAATGGGGGCGTGCTCGGCCCTCTGTTTCCTGTGGTCCACAATCAGCTCCTTTGTTTTGCTGACGTTGAGGGAGAGGTGGTTGTCCAGGCAACTGAGAGGTGGTTGTCCAGGCTGTCTCATCGTCGTTGGTGATCAGGCCCTACCACTGTGGTGTCATCTGCAAACTTAATGATGGTGTAGGAGACTAGGCACGCACCCCTGAGTGGCCTGCCTGTTGAGGGTCAAAATGGATTATGTGTTGTTGCCTACCCTCACCACCTGGGGGCGGCCCGTCAGGAAGTCCAGGGTCCAGTTGCAGAGGAAGGTGTTTAGTCCCAGGATCCTTAGCTTAATGATGAGGAGGGCACTATGGTGTTGAACAATTAACATCATTCTCACATAGGTGTTCCTCTTGTCCAAGTGGGAAAGGGCAGTGTGGAGTGCAATAGAGATTGGATCATCTGTGGATCTGTTGGAGCGGTATGCAAATTGGATTGGGTCCAGGGTGACTGGGATGATGGTGTTGATGTGAGCCATGACCAGCCTTTCAAAACATTTCATGGCTACAGATGTGAGGGCTGCGGGGTGATAGTAATTTAGAGAGGCTACCTTGGCGTTCTTGGGCACAGGGACTATGGTGATATGCTTAAAACATGTAGGTATTACAGACTGGGTCAGGGAGAGGTTGAAAATGTAATTGAAGACACTTGCCAGCTGGTCAGCGCATTCTCTGATTACGCATCCTGGTAATCCATCTGACCCTGTGGCCTTGTGAATGTTAACCTGTTTAAAGGTTGTAATAAAGAAATGTATGATTGAATTTGAAAACATATAATACACCTGCAGTGAAGCCAATCAACTATCCAAGACCCCCCTACAGTCCCCCTTAAAACCTTCCCGTGTTGCTTGCCTCAGTGTTGCTTGCTTTAAAGCGAGCATAGAAGGCATTTCGTTTGTCTGGTATGCTCGCGTCACTGTGCAGCTCACGGCTGGATTTCCCTTTGCAATCTGTGATAGTTTGCAGCCCCTGCAACATCCAACGAGCGTCAGAGCCGGTAAAGTAGGATTCAATCTTAGTCCTGTATTGACGCTTTGCCTGTTCAATGGTTTGTCGGAAGGCGTAGCATATACTGTAGAATAAAGCCGAGTGTGTAATGGCTGGGTTACTATAGGCTGAACCAGAGGGTTCCCACATCAATGTCTCTCCTTCCAGTATTCACAATGTATTTACAGTGTCCAGCTCACCCATCGTTTTCTCTTTAAGCTTAGTGTAATTAGTTTTGGACTCTTGCTTCTTCATAATCGCTGAATCACTCAGTAGCAGTTAAGCCCTGTTTCTGCCTTTCATGCCGACCCTGCTATCACCACTTAAATCCCACAGCAGGATTTGGGGCTAATTTTAGGAGGGGAGTGTGGAGGGGGTGGATGTTGAATGTATAAGAGCCTGTCAAAAGCTGTGCATTATCGCCACTTTCCCCCTAATTTAATTTGCCACTTGTTGCCCCCCCGTCACTATGTTGTCATGCTGAGGAGCTCCACAGGGATCCCCTCTTTATTGTGACGGGAGGCAGGGAAGGAGTGAGTGAGGGATAGGGAGGAAGGGAGGGAGGGAGTGAGTGAGGGATAGGGAGGAAGGGAGGGAGATGTCCTCGGGAAAAAAACGTCTGGAGAAATCCTTAATGTATCACTTTAGCTGAGGACTTTGCACACACACACACACACACACACACACACACACACACACACACACACACACACAAACACACACACACACACACACACACACACACACACACACACACACACACACACACACACACACACACACACACACACACACACACACACACACACACACACACACACACACACACACACACACACACACACGCACCTCTACACTTCTACACCTCTCTCCTCTCCTGGGTCTGTGTGAGGAGGCAGGTAAACATGGCCCAGGAGATTAGTTGTGATTCATGGAGCATGGAGATGAGGAGTGGACATAATATTGTGGACAGAAATAGCCTGCGGTGATGCATTAAGGCCTCCGTCTCCGTCTCTGAGCTCACTGTGTTAAAACCAATACAATTGAATCAAGCAGCGGGCGAGCGACATGGCGGGAGAGAGAACAGAGCGTAAAGCACTAATGTGGTGGAGGGGGAGATGGGGCGGCCACATGAAAACCCTATTGATTCCTGTGGGGATGATGAAGAGAGAGACAGGCGGGCGAGGGAGTGAGGTGGCAGAGCCTTTTGAAATGTAAGAAGGACCAGGTACCGCATCGCGTGTCATTCATTATCTCTGTGATCGCTGGAGCTGCACTAAAGCACATGAACTCCTCCTACGTTTGATACAGCACCCCTGGGACAGACAGACAGACAGACAGACAGACAGACAGACAGACAGACAGACAGACAGACAGACACACACACACACACACACACACACACACACACACACACACACACACACACACACACACACACACACACACACACACACACACACACAGAGCAGCATCACCTCCAGGTATGTAAAGATGATGGAGGGGGTGGTTAGGAGGGGAGCGTATGGGAAAACAGGCTGTTGGGGGGCAGGCTAGCTAGGCTGCTGTTGGGAGGCAGGCTAGCTAGGCTACTGTTGGGGGGCTGGCTAGCTAGGCTACTGTTGGGGGGCTGGCTAGCTAGGCTACTGTTGGGGGCAGGCTAGCTAGGCTACTGTTGGGGGGCTGGCTAGCTAGGCTGCTGTTGGGGGGCAGGCTAGCTAGGCTGCTGTTGGGGGGCAGGCTAGCTAGGCTACTGTTGGGGGGCAGGCTAGCTAGGCTACTGTTGGGGGGCTGGCTAGCTAGGCTACTGTTGGGGGGCAGGCTAGCTAGGCTACTGTTGGGGGGCTGGCTAGCTAGGCTGCTGTTGGGGGGCAGGCTAGCTAGGCTGCTGTTGGGGGGCAGGCTAGCTAGGCTGCTGTTGGGGGGCAGGCTAGCTAGGCTACTGTTGGGGGGCAGGCTAGCTAGGCTACTGTTGGGGGGCAGGCTAGCTAGGCTGCTGTTGGGGGGCAGGCTAGCTAGGCTGCTGTTGGGGGGCAGGCTAGCTAGGCTGCTGTTGGGGGGCCGGCTAACTAGGCTACTGTTGGGGTCAGGCTAGCTAGGCTACTGTTGGGGGGCCGGTTAGCTGTAGGCTAGGCTGTGCTTCGCGTGAAACAGTCAGTGGCTGCTTTGTGTGTAACCTCTCTTCTGCTGTGCTGCAGTACACTCCAGTGAGCCGGAGAGAGAGAGGCCGGAGCAGCACGAGACCAGGGCCTTATGTTAATAAGTAAGTGACTTTGACTACTAAGGCCCCACTGCCCTCTCTCTGACACAACAGAGAAGTGCATTCAGTCTCACGACAGTGACTGTATACAGTATAGAACCAGAGTCCACTACCTTGTGGTAATGCTTTGTCAATTCTGATTATTTACCAAATTCTAGCCAGGAGAAGTGGTATCGTTTCGGTTGTTAAACCTGCCAACTGTTTTGCATCTGTTATTCTGTTTCCAGTCGGATAACTTTTTGACCTCCAACTCATTTTGTCAGAATGAGCTGTAATGGGGATGAATCAGAGTAATATTCTGTCTGCACAGCACACAGACCTGAAAGTCTCCGAACACGCAGCTTTAGATCGACTCTCAAGTGTCTCTCACACTCACCTCCCTGACGTCAGTCTTCTCTTCACCAGAATCTCTTTTTAATGATCTACGTTGCTACATGAGGATTCTGGCCCCATCACAGTCCGACCTCAGAGTCCTGATAGCAGGGTCTCTTTCTCCTTGTACACAGGGACTTTTACCACAGGGTCAAAGAGGGTGTAGATATTGAATGGTTGCACAGAATGATATACTATTTCTGGGAAGCTTTGAGTGAAATGCCTTGGATCACTCTTGGGGATATGGAGAGGGGGTCTGTACTATACTGTAGCTGGCGTGTGAGATTGCTAGATCCCCCTCTCCTTCTCTCTCTGTAGAGGTTGTTGTAATACTCTCTCCCCTCCTAGAAGGCTGTTCCCGTGGAAAAGGCTGTTCTCTGTAGAGGCGGTTTCCTCAGACCCTGTAATGCTTGCTAGCTGGGCTGGGCTCTCTCCTCTTCTCTCCTCCTGCTGGCCTTGAACACGTTCTTCCTTTCATCTGCCTGAGAGAGAGAGAAAACCAGTTGCAGAGCCCTCTGTTGGTGTTAAGGATACTGCCAGGGCGCCAAGGGGTTGGAGGTGGAATCACTTTGTGACGTTAGCTCCTTTTGACGCAAGAGCAGAGACTGATGGGTGTTCTGTACTGTATACGTCTGTACTATATACGCATGTCTGCATGGGATGGGCCCACATTTCAAAGGAACCTTTCGGCTCCATCTGCAGAAATCTTTGCGTATTGACATTAGCAGTGCAATTAATTCCTAAATTATCCTCCTCCATCTATATACAGTATTTATGGTTCTAACTTTCTTACATGCAGCTTGTTTTAACTTTTACCTAAGACATTTTTATCTTGTTTACTGTATCTCTGCTGCAGAGGAGGTGGTGTATACAGGTCCATTTATTATTAACTCTGGGTGTAGTAGAAGTTTATAAGTCATTTGCTGCTGCATTATGTTTAATAACTGCAAAATCAAACCGTACCAATGTTCCCACAGCCAGCCTTCAAAGGCGTGGTAATGAGCCGAGCTGGAGAGTTCAAAGAGAATGTTAAAGTGTTTATATAGACCTCTTTACTGTGTGGTGTGCTAGGAGACGCTATTTATACTGACAGTGATATAGTGAGAGGATTGATATTTAACATGAAAGAGTGACTTTAGAGGAGTTTAACAGAGAAAACAGGTTAAACCCTTATGCTCCGGGCAACAGGGGAAACACTTAAGGAGTGAGGATACTCTCCATTCACACAGTTTGACATCTTGTTCTCTCTTTAGTCATTCAGCAGACACTATTATCCAGTGACTCACAGGAGCAATTAGGGGTAAGTACCTTGCCCAAGGGCACAGACATATTCTTTTTCACCTAGTCAGCTCAGGGATTTGAACCAGCAACCTTTCAGTCACTGACCCAATGTTCTTAACCGCTAGGCTAACTTTTCCCTCTCTGTTTGTCTCTGTCTGTTGTTACAAGACTATTCACCTTGTCTGTGTTAACCTGGTTCTTTACAGTGGGCTGACAAGGTCCTCACACCCTTGTGTTCACGTTGCTTGCATTTCCCTTGCCCCTTTTCTTCTTACCATGTCTCTTTATTTTCCACCATTTCACTTGGATTCTTCTGTTCTGTTGTTTTTGGTTAGGAGGGCTTTGCCGAAATGAAAGGGAAGTGAATAGATTTATATTATACACTCAAATGTGCAGGAGATGAGTCATTTGTGTAAAACCCAAGAGGGTGCTGAATGTGTTCTGCCTAGTCTGTAGACAATCTGGTCCCCTGTTAATGTCACTGTCATCCAGTAATGATGAAAAACCTGTTACACATGGTACACATACACGGACACATGCATACACACACACAGACACACATTCATGCACATACACAACATGGACGCACGCACACACAAGTATATACTTCAAATGGAAGACAATAAGGGGTTAAATAGAAACAGCTTGTCTAGGATAGATAAAAATGAATCCAAACGGTAGAATGTAGAGACTGAAAAAAAGATTGATGAAAAGCGGGGAGGGGGGAGCTGCTGAGCGAGGAGAGAGAAAGCCAAAATGAACGATATAGCCCCTGGCAAACAGAAAACAATTGTTACACTGCCTCCCACAACCCACTTCAACCTTAAACAGAAGATTTTTTTCACTCAATTAATTTCTACACATTGGAGCAAGGGGCCTGGGCTGAAATAAATACTTTTATATGCTGCTACTGCCTATGGATCTGGACTGTTCTTTCTCTGGAAACACAGGCTGCGTATGGGAGTATGGACTAGAATACATAGATAGAATAATAAAAATAAAAAAACACATTGTGCTACAATTGGCTGTCTAGCCTAATAGCTAGTTGGCTAAATACCTAATGCCAGCTTGCTGGCTAAGATAACTGCATATAGCTAACGTTTGTTGATAACTGGTTAGATGCCGTTATGTATTTCCAAAACGTTGGTTTACTTTAATGTACAGTACCTGCTAGGTGTTAATAGCAACTGGCTAACTCATGCAGTGCTAACATAACGTTACCAATCTAGTAGAGCTAGCGTTAGCAGGCTAGTTGGCTAGCAAAGTTGATTTTTAACAATAAATTCATAAAGTATTTTCTTGTAAGTTGGCTGGAAATGTACTTGAAACCAGTAGTCATGGGTGCGAACAATTTGTTTTAATTTGAATTATACATTTGAAGTTACTTCTGTTCGTGTTTACATTATAGGGAGTAGGCTGGCTTGCCAGGTCCTCCATATTACATCACACCCCGGAAAAATGTTTTCTGACATGACTTTGGTATTCTTCGGAATTCTAATCCTTTTATGTAATAATAAAAATTTAGAAGTGAGATGTAACTTTCCATTTGATGCGTATTCTAATGCAAATCCATATGTTACATATGGTTACATTTATGCTACCTACCTTTCCTTTAATGATAGGGATGAGATATATTTACATGTAAAGCTGATGAAAAGCTACAGCATTAACAGCCAACACAAGATAATAATATAGAGTACCAGTCAAAAGTTTGGACACCTACTCATTCCAGGGATTTTCTTTATTTTGACTAATTTCTACATTGTATAATAATAGTGAAGACATCAAAACTATGAAACCACGGACGAGCAGAATCCTCTTTTTCCTTTCATGACTCTGACGAGCCCGACGCGAAGGGTACTGTGGCGGAAGAATCAGAATTAGTTGGGTAACATAGATAAGATGTTTTATTTGCATAATATGCTTATGTGAGATACGTGTCATTAGAATGTTTCCCTTTGGACTATAGGGTTGGCAGTTGCACTTATCCCTTCTCAGCTAGGGCTCAGTCACTTGGGGCCCAGAGAGGGGAGAGGTCAGGCTTGTCTTCATATGTGAATGTATCTGTTAAACCATCTGGTGCTATGCAGAATATCAGAAGGGGAGGAGGACAGAATGGAACATTGTCTTCTTATGTGAATGTGTCTTTACCTATTCTTAAACCATGTGAAGGGATGGCGTGATTAATGGGAACCAGTTAGTTGTCTCCACAATGTCTGTACACCAGTCACTCCCTCCTTTTCCCATTGGGGGAGGAGTATGGCAGTGTCTGGAACCATTGTATTACCCCTCTGATGTTGCACTTATCTTGAGATAGTATATGACCTAGAGGCTCACTCCCCTCAGTGAGCTTGTCCAGGAGTGGGGTGTACTTGAGATGGGTGTATCTAGAGTTGACAATGTATATATGCTATTGGATGAGTTGGTGTTTTTGTACTATGAAGTACCAGGAACGAGATTAGAACCTCGTCTTAGAGACCAAACTGAACGATAATTTATAGCGAATGTTATCTGGCTATGGGATACTCCTCTCTCAAGTAAAAGTATTTATTTGTGAACAGTTCCTATTCCTGTGGTTTGTCATATCGACTAGGGTGTGGATCTTTGCTATAAAAGATCTCAGTTGCCATTATGTTGACACTCTCAACTTTTCATTAGAGATAGTGAATTGTTGAAAGTCAAATGCTATTGCAAAAGCTTAATTATTATTAAAGGTGAAGTTTAAGTATAACTCTGACTGGTGTGTGGTTTGTAACTCTCCTCATTTGGTAATACAGGAAATTACCACGACAGTACACTGCTTCCTCGGGAACAGGCCCCCTATCCCCGTGATCTGCGTGAAGAGGAGGCAGAGAAAGAGGGGCCGAAGGTCTGAGAATTCGTAGGTGATCGAATAAACCCCACTTCCCTCCATTCTGCTAGCAAACATGCAATCTTTGGACAATATAATCAACGAGTTACGCGGAAGATTAAACTACCAAAGGGACATTAAAAACTGTAACATCTTGTTCTTCACGGAGTCGTGGCTGAACGACGACCTCATGAACATACAGCTGGCTGGTTATACGATGTACCGGTAGCATAGAACAGCAGTGTCTGGTAAGACAAGGGGCGGCGGTCAATTTTTATTTTTTTAAACAACAGCTGGTGCTACTTCTAAGGAAGTCTCGAGCTATTGCTCACCCGAGGTAGAGTATCTCATGATAAGCTGTAGACCACACTACCTACCGAGAGAGTTTTCATCTGTATTCTTTGTAGCGGTTTACATACCACCACAGACAGAGGCTGGCACTAAGACAGCATTGAATGAGCTGTATTCCGCCATAAGCAAATAAGAAACTCACCCAGAGGCGACGCTCCAAGTAGCCGGGGACTTTAATGCAGGGAAACTAAAATCCATTTGACCAAATTTCTATCAGCATGTTAAATGTGCAACCAGAGGAAAAAGAACTCTGGACCACCTATACTCCACACACAGAGGCGCATACAAAAGCTCTCCCTCGCCCTCCATTTGGCATATCTGACCATAATTATATCCTCCTGATTCCTGCTTACAAGCAAAAATTAAAGCAGGAACCACCAGTGACTAGATCAATAAAAAGGTGGTCAGAGGAAGCAGATGAAAAGCTACAGGGCTGTTTTGCTAGCACAGACTGGAATATGTTCCGGGATTCCTCCGATGGCATTGAGGAGTACACCACATCAGTCATTGGCTTCATCAATACGTGCATCAATGACATCATCCCCACAGTGACGGTACGTACATACCCCAACCAGAAGCCATGGATTACAGGCAACATCCGCACAGAGCTAAAGGGTAGAGCTGCCGCTTTCAAGGAGCGGGACTTTAACCCAGAAGCTTACAAGAAATCCCGCTATGCCCTCCGACGAACCATCAAACAGGCAAGCATCAATACAGGACTAAGATCGAATCGTACTACACCGGCTCTGACGCTCGTCGGATGTGGAACCATTACAGGCTACAAAGGGAAGCACAGCCGAGAGCTGCCCAGTGACACGAGCCTACCAGATGAGCTAAACTACTTCTATGCTCGTTTTGAGACAAATAACACTGAAACATGCGAGAGCACCAGCTGTTCCGGAAGACTGTGTGATTACGCTCTCCGCAGCCGATGTGAGTAAGACCTTTAAACAGGTCAACATTAACAAAGCCGCAGGGCCAGACGGATTACCAGGACGTGTACTGCGAGCATGCGCTGACCAACTGGCAAGTGTCTTCACTGACATTTTCAACCTCTTCCTGTCCGCGTCTGTAATAACAACATGTTTTAAGTAGACCACCATAGTCCCTGTGCCCCAAGAACACTAAGGTAACCTGCCTAAACGACTACCGACCCGTAGCACTCACGTCTGTAGCCATGAAATGCTTTGAAAGGCTGGTCATGGTTCATCAACACCATCATCCCAGAAACCCTAGACTCACTCCAATTTGCATATTGCCCCAACAGATCCACAGATTATGCAATCTCCATTGCACTCCACACTGCCCTTTCCCACCTGGACAAAAGGAACACATATGTGAGAATGCTATTCATTGACTACAGCTCAGCGTTCAACACCATAGTGCCCTCAAAGCTCATCAATAAGCTAAGGACTCTGGGACTTAACACCTCCCTCTGCAACTGGATCCTGGACTTCCTGACGGGCCGCCCCAGGTCGTAAGGGTAGGTAACAACACATCTGCCATGCTGATCCTCAACACAGGGGCCCCTCAGGGGTGCGTGCTCAGTCACCTCCTGTACTCCCTGTTCCCTCATGACTGCACCGCCAGGCACGACTTGTGTGGTGCAGGACAACAACCTCTCCCTCAACGTGATCAAGACAAAGGAGATGATTGTGGACAGGAAAAAGAGGACTGAGCACGCCCCCATATTCATAGTCGGGGCTGCAGTGGAGCAGGTTGAGAGCTTCAAGTAACTTGGTGTCCACATCACCAACAAACTAACATGGTCCAAGCACACCAAGACATTCGGGAAGAGGGCACGACAAAACCTTTTCCCCCTCAGGAGACTGAAAAGATTTGTCATGGGTCCTCAGATCCTCAAAAGGTTCTACAGTTGCACCATCGAGAGCATCCTGACTAGTTGCATCACTGCCTGGTATGGCAACTGCTCAGCCTCCGACCGCAAGGCACTACAGAGGGTAGTGCGAACGGCCCAGTACATCACTGGGGCCAAGCTTCCTGCCTTCCAGGACCTCTATACCAGGCTGTGTCAGAGCAAGGCCCTAAAAATTGTCAAAGACTCCAGCCACCCTAGTCATAGAATGTTCTCTCTGCTACCTCACAGAAAGCGGTACCGGAGCGCCAATTCTAGGTCCAAGAGGCTTCTAAACAGCTTCTACCCCCAAGCCAAAGACTCCTGAACATCTAGTCAAATGGCTACCCAGACTATTTGCAGTGCCCCCCCCCCACCCCCTCTTTACACCACTGCTACTCTCTGTTGTCATCTATGCATAGTCACTTTAATAACTCTACCTACATGTACATAATACCTCAAATAACCGGTTCCCCCGCACATTGACTCTGTATTGGTACCACCCTGTATATAGTCTCGCTATTGTTATTTTACTGCTGCTCTTTAATTACTTGTTACTTTTATCTCTTATTCTTATCTGTATTTTTTTGAAACTGCATTGTTGTTTAGGAGCTTGTAAGTAAGCATTTCACTGTTGTATTCGACACATGTGACTAATACAATTTGATTTGATTTGACATATACTGAGCACTTTTTGGCTGCTTTTCCTTCACTATGCGGTCCAACTTATCCCAAACCATCTCAATTGAGTTGAGGCCGGGTGAATGTGGAGGCCAGGTCACCTTCCTTCTTGGTCAAATAGCCCTTACACAGGCTAGAGGTGTGTTGGGTCATTGTCCTGTTGAAAAACAAATGATTGTCCCACTAAGCGCAAACCAGATGGGATGGCGTATCGCTGCAGAATGCTGTGGTAGCCATGCTGGTTAAGTGTGCCTTGAATTCTAAATAAATCATAGGACAGTGTCACCAGCAAAGCACCCCCACACCATCACACCTCCTCCTCCGTGCTTCACGGTGGGAACCACACCTGCAGAGATCATTCGTTCACCTACTCTGCATCTCACAAAGACATGGCAGTTGGAACCAAAAATCTCAAATTTGGACTTGTCAGACCAAAGGACAGATTTCCACCTGTCTAATGTCCATTGCTCATCCTTCTTGGACCAAGCAAGTCTCTTCCTTTAGTAGTGGTTTCTTTGCAGCAATTCGACCATGAAGGCCTGGTTCTAAACAGTTGATGTTGAGATGTGTCTGTTACTTGAACTCTGTGAAGCATTTATTTGGGCTGCAATTTCTGAGGCTGGTAACTCTAATGAACACATCCTCTGCAGCAGAGGTAACTCTGCGTCTTCCTTTCCTGTGGCAGTCCTCATGAGAGACAGTTTCATCATAATGCTTTATGGATGGACTGTCGTTTCTCTTTGCTTATTTGAGCTGTTCTTGCCATAATATGGACTCTGTCTTTTACCAAATAGGGCTATGTTCTGTATACCACCTTTACCTTGTCACAGCACAACTGATTGGCTCAAACGCAATAAGAAGGAAAGAAATTGCACAAATTAACTTTAACAAGGCACCTGTTAATTGAAATGCATTCCAGGTGACTACCTCATGAAGCTGGTTGAGAGAATGCCAGGAGTGTGCAAAGCTATCATCAAGGCCAAGGGTTGCTACTTTGAAGAATCTCAAATATAAAATATATTTCGATTTGTTAAAAAAAAATGGTTACTACATGATTCAACATGTGTTATTTCATAGTTTGGATGTCTTCACTATTATTCTACAATGTAGATAATAGTAAAAATAAAGAAAAAACGTGTAATGAGTAGGTGTGTCCAAACATTTGACCGGTACTGTATATCAGTTCATAAACCTGATGCCATGGTATTGGGACATCGAAAATCTGTTCCCAACTATCTTGAATTTTATGCAGAATAGTTGTCAACCCTCTTGACCGTAAGTGAAACAGATACATTTTATGATTTTGATTAGTCCTTTTAAGCCATTTAAGCTTTAAGAGACCTTTGATAGTTTTAGCCCTCCAAAGTCATATTCATTATATGAACTTTATCTGGTTTTCCATTCCAAAATAAAAAATAAAAATGTACTCGCATAACTTGAAAAAACATTATCCTGGAGTCAGTAGAGCCATGAATAGGTATGTAAACTGTGATATCACTAGAGAATTAATCAGTGCAATTTTATTGATCTATTTTGATATGTTTTCTATCAAAATTGATAGTTGCAATATCCTTCAACTTTTCAGGATCGTGTACACAAAGCACATCAACTTAAGGTGTGTGTCTTTTAGAGACCCAATCTGTAATATCATACACTTATCATATTTGGGTTTTAATTCAGATAAACTGGAGAAATGATTCAGGTCCTCAATAAGACCATTCAGGGTTATAGATTGTGGACACAATAAAAAACTTGAATCATCAGCATACATTGATATCTTTGTTTCTAATCCATTAATTTCTAACCCCTTAATTTTATCATTGGATCAGATTTTTATTGAAAACAATTCAATGGCCATAACAAACAAGTATGGTGAAAGAGGGCAACCCTGTTTTATTCATCTTAACAATAAAAAATTCTCAGAGAAATTACCATTATTTATAATTTTACATAAAGGAGTGTTATACATAACTTTTATCTATTTTATAAGAGATTCTCCAACGTTGAAATAATTCAGGCACTTATAAATACCTTTTAGACGTACTTTATTGAAGGTTTCCTCAAAATCTGCTATGAAGATTATTCCTGGGTACCCTGCATAGTTTTCAATTATTTCTAATAATTGTCTGTTATCTCCAATATATATTCATTTTAAGAATCTTGTGATCATGATGAGTAATATCCGGTAAGACCTTTTAAAATTCTATGAGCAATACATTTTGCCAATACATTTTGCATCGCAACATTGGGGTGAGGGGCCACAAAATGTTTTGTGAGACTGGGTCCCACAAAACATCCAGACGTGATACTGTCCCACCCGGCTCCTGCTTCAGCAGGAGAGTAATCAATCATTATTTTTGTGTGTCAGACAGTTTATCATTTATATATGAATAATTAAAACATGCTAGTAGTGGATCTTTCAATAATTCATCAAATGTTTGCTTTATTTACAGTGCATTCAGAAAGTATTCAGACCCCTTCACTTTTCCCACATTTTGTTACGTTACAGCCTTATTCTAAAATGGATGAAATAATTTTTTCCACATCAATCTACACACAATACTCTATAATGACAAAGCAAAAACAGAAATGAAAGCAGAAATATTTGCAGATGATTTAAAACAAAAAACTGAAATATCACATTTACATAAGTATTCAGACACTTTACTCAGTACTTTGTTGAAGCACCTTTGGCAGCGATTACAGCCTGGAGTCTTCTTGGGTATGACGCTACAAGCTTGGCACACCTGTGTTTGGGGAGTTTCTCCCATTATTCTCTGCAAACCGCTGCACAGCTATTTTCAGGTCTCTTCGATCGATGTTCGATCGGGTTCAAGTCGGGGCTCTGGCTGGGCCACTCAAGGACATTCAGAGACTTGTCCCGAAGCCACTCCTGCGTTGTCTTGGCTGTGTGCTTAGGGTCGTTGTCCTGTTGGAAGGTGAACCTTCGCCCCAGTCTGAAGTCCTGAGCACTCTGGAGCAGGTTTTCATCAAAGATCGCTCTGTTCATCTTTCCCTCGATCCTGACTAGTCTTTCAGTCCCTGCCACTGAAAAACATCCCCACAGCATGATGCTACACACCACAATGCTTCACCATAGGGATAGTATTGGCCAGGTGATGAGCAGTGCCTGGTTTCCTCCAGACGTGACGCTTGGCGTTCAGGCCAAAGAGTTCAATCTTGGTTTCAATAGACTGGAGAATCTTGTTTCTCATGGTCTAAGAGTCCTTTAGGTGCCTTTTGGCAAACTCCAAGCGTGCTGTCATGTGCCTTTTACTGAGGAGTGGCTTCCGTCTGGCTAATCTGTCTCCTTTCCACCAATCAACGTCTAGGAAGTCCCCTAACCAGTAAATATAGTGAGCTATGCCGCTGGCCAGCGGAGCTTGGTGTACAGACCAGACCAGGTCAGACATCGGCTCATACAGACAGCAGTCTCAGAGTAGGAGACGGGGTAGGTGGGTGTAATAGTGTGGCATGGCTGTATTAAAGCTGTGTGTGTGTGTGTGTGTGTGTGTGTGTGTGTGTGTGTGTGTGTGCGTGCGTGCGTGCGTGCGTGCGTGCGTGCGTGCGTGCGTGCGTGCGTGCGTGCGCGCGTGCGCGCGTGCGTGTGAAAGCTAGTCAAAAGAGAAGCACATGAATCATGGCTTGAGTTGAGAGAGGAGGAGAGTGGATCAATACAGAGCCAAGAGGAAAGAGGACACAGCACAGAGTGGTCCATCACCAGACCACCCTTCAGTGTGTCCCTGCTGTGTCCTGCTAGGGCTGATGTTAAGGTTAAGTTGCAGAGTAGAGAGAGTGAGGTGTTGGTGGCTTCCAACTAGCTCATAAACATTTAACTGAGATAGATGAATGAGTAGAATTATGAGGTAATGTATTAATGGCTGCTGTCCTGAAAGGGATCACTTCTCTGTCTGGAATGTGTGTGTCGCACGTGTCTGTGAATAAGTGCAAGGGGACGGGCAGGCATGGCACAGCAGTGGTCACTTCCCATTAAGTGAGTGAGAAGCCCCGAGCTGAGGGAGCTAGCCGTTTTCACAGGGTCCATCTGTGCCAGCAGCACTACCCTAGCAGCATCACTAGTTAGTGTCAGAGTGGGCTGAAGCCCTGGCCTGGCTGGCTCTTTAAACAACAGCACACAGTGGAATATAATGGCCAAAATCTCCCCTCTGTACCACAATGCTAGGGAGCAGAGGAGGCTTATAATTTGGTCGATAAAGGTGAAGGACGTTTCATCGCTATTCTGCTCTCTCTCTTTCTATTTTTTCCCTCGTTCCTGCGCTCTGCTCTGTCTCAGAGTGAAATCCAGAGATAAGGCCTGTGTTTAATGGAGCTTAATCCCACAGATTTGAAATACGGAGCTGTGAGGTAATTCCCTCACTGCTCGCCATTTCCCACCCGTCTTCACCAACACACCATGAGGTCAGGTGACCAGCTTACAGCCCCCCTTCAGCCCCACGCTAGGACAGAGAGACAGATGGATGGGTAGGTGGACAGATAAGACAGACAGACAGACAGACAGGCAGGCAGGCAGGCAGGCAGGCAGGCAGGCAGACAGACAGACAGACAGACAGACAGACAGACAGACAGACAGACAGACAGACAGACAAGTTTCCAGCCATCCAGGACCTCTATACCAGGCAGTTTCAGAGGAAGGCCCTAAAATGGCCAAAGAGTCCAGCCACCCAAGTCATAGACTGGTCTCTCTGCTACCGCATGGCAAGCAGTACCGGAGTGCCACATCTAGGTCCAAAAGGCTCCTTAAGCTTCTACCCCCAAACCATAAGACTGCTGAAGAGCTAATCAAATGGCTACCCAGACTATTTGCATTGACCCCTCTCCCCTTTTAAGCTGCTGCTACTTGCTGTTTATTATCTATGCATAGTCACTTTACCCCTACCTAGAGTACCAGTCAAAAGTTTGGACACACCTACTCATTCAAGGGTTTTTCTTTATTTTTACTATTTTCTACCTGGTAGAATAATAGTAAAGACTAGTGAAAACTATGAAATAACACATATGGAATCATGTAGTAACCAAAATAGTGTTAAACAAATCAAAATATATTATAGATTTTAGATTCTTCAATGTAGCCACCCTTTGCCTTGATGACAGCTTTGCACACTCTTGGCATTCTAGCAACCAGCTTCACCTGGAATGGTTTTCCAACAGTCTTGAAGGAGTTCCCACACATGATGAGCACTTTTTGTCTGCTTTTCCTTCACTCTCCTTCACTTATTCCAAACCATCTCAATTGGGTTGAGATCAGGTGATTGTGGATGCCAGGTCATCTGATGCAGCACTCCATCACTCTCATTATTGGTCAAATAGCCCTTACACAGCCTGGAGGTATGTTGGGTCATTGTCCTGTTGAAAAACAAATGATTGTTCCACTAAGCGCAAACCAGATGGGATGGTGTATCGCTGCAGAATGCTGTGGTAGCCATGCTGGTTAAGTGTGCCTTGAATTCTAAATAAATCACTGACAGTGTCACCAGCAAAGCACCCCCACACCATCACACCTCCTCCTCTGTGCTTCACGGTGGGAACCACACCTGCAGAGATCATTCGTTCACCTACTCTGCGTCTCACACAGACCAAAAATCTCAAATTTGGACTTGTCAGACCAAAGGACAGATTTCCACCGGTCTAATGTCCATTGCCCGTCCTTCTTGGACCAAGCAAGTCTCTTCCTTTAGTAGTGGTTTCTTTGCAGCAATTCGACCATGAAGGCCTGATTCTAAACAGTTGATGTTGAGATGTGTCTGTTACTTGAACTCTGTGAAGCATTTATTTGGGCTGCAATTTCTGAGGCTGGTAACTCTAATGAACACATCCTCTGCAGCAGAGGTAACTCTGGGTCTTCCTTTCCTGTGGCGGTCCTCATGAGAGCCAGTTTCATCATAGCGCTTGATGGTTTTTGCGACTGCACTTGAAGAAACTTCCAAAGTTCTTGACATTTTCCGGATTGACTGACCTTAATGTCTTAAAGTAATGATGGACTGTCATTTCGCTTATTTGAGCAGTTCTTGCCATAATATGAACTTATACCCCCTACCTTGTCACAACACAACTGATTGGCTCGAACGCATTAAGAAATTCCACAAATTGACTTTTAACATGGCACACCTGTTAATTTAAAAGCATTCCAGGTGACTACCTCATGAAGTTGGTTGAGAGAATGACAAGAGTGTGCAAAGCTGTTATCAAGGCCAAGGGTTGCTACTTTGAAGAATCTCAAATATAACATATATTTTGATTTGTTTAACACTTTTTTGGTTACTGTGTGATTCCATATGTGTTATTTCATAGTTTCGATGTCTTCACTGTTATTCTACAATGTAGAAAATAGTAAATAAAAACCCTTGAATGAGTAGGTGTGTCCAAACTTTTGACTGGTACTGTACATGTACATACTACCTCAGTTACCTTGACTAACCTCTACTCCGCACATTGACTCGGTACCGGTATCATTGACTCGGTACCGGTATCCCCTGTATATAGCCTCATTATTGTTATTGTATTGTTGCTCTTTTATTTTTATTTTTTTACTTTAGTTTATTTAGTACGTATATGCTTAACTCTTATTTATTTTTTAACTGCATTGTTGGTCAAGGGCTTGTAAGTAAGCAAGTGTTGTATTTAGCGCATGTGACAAATAAAATGTGATTTTATTTTGAGTTGACAGACAGACAGACAGACAGGCAGATAAGACAGACAGACAGACAGACAGACAGACAGACAGACAGACAGACAGACAGACAGACAGACAGACAGATAAAACAGACAGAAAGGCAGACTGACAGACAGACCGACAGGCAGGCAGATAAAACAGACAGAAAGGCAGACTGACAGACATACAGACAGGCAGGCAGATAAAACAGACAGAAAGGCAGACTGACAGACAGACAGACAGACAGGCAGACTGACAGACAGACAGACAGACAGGCAGACTGACTGACTGACAGACAGACAGACAGACAGACAGACAGACAGACAGACAGACAGACAGACAGACAGACAGACAGAAAGGCAGACAGACATACAGAAAGGCAGACCGACATACAGACAGACAGACAGACAGAAAGGCAGACCGACATACAGACAGACAGAAAGACATGCAAGAACCACGACTGTACCCAAGAACTCACGTTTTGTCTTACATGGCTAATACCAAAGATCTGAATGACAAAGATCAGATCATTTGTATTTCTTTGCATTATTCTGTTTGGTATAACAATCATTTATCAATAGTTTCTTCTTTGTTATTCAGTCAGTCCTAATCTTCCATTAACTGTGTGAATTAGAGATGTAACCTTATGTTTCACCAGCCAAGTCAATGAATAGTCCACAGTAGAGAGGTCTGACATGAGGATTTATGTTTCATTAATTAGTACAGACTCACTCAGAGAGATTGACCAACTAATCTGTATCACACAGACAGATACACCAAAGTACAGAATTTTAGGAGTTACACACGCCAAGCTTAGTGTCCATCCATAGCATGCAAAGCCACATAAACAAAGTCACAGGGGAGGCAGGCTAGGAGGCAGTCTAGGAGGTGGTCTAGGAGGCAGGCTAGGAGGCAGTCTAGGAGGCAGTCTAGGAGGCAGGCGTGTTGAGAAGGGTTGGATGGTTTCAGACTGAGAGCCAGCAGCATGTTAAGACACCTGCTCTGTCTGTCTGTGTATGTCTGTCTTTCTGTTTGTCTGTCTGTCTGTGTGCCTGTGTGTCTGTCTAACTGTCTGTGTGTCTGTCTGTGTGTGTGTGTGTGTCTGTCTTTCTGTCTGTCTGTGTGTCTGTCCATCTGTCTGTCTGCTGGCGACCAGAGCATTATATCCAGCACACACACTCCTCCCAAAGTGATGAGCTGACACTAAGTAATTTGCTGTACATCCTGGCAGTGAAATTATTTTCAATCCCGGCCCATAAAGCTCTTGTGACAGGCGCTATGCCGAGCCCTCTCATTCCCTCTGACACTCTCTGTTTGAGAATAGCTAGTCTGCACTTCAATTTGCCTCACCACTCGCATGTGGAGGAAACTTGATGTGCGCCTCATTGTGGAAGTGTGAGATTGTCCATGAGGATGATTGGAGCAATAGTGGTTGTTAGAAAAAGGGAGGAGGTGGGGTGAGAATCAGAGAGAGTATGAATGTGTTTACTGTGTGATTCTGTAAACATGTTTGCGTGTGTGAGGGAAAGAGAGATAGAGAAAGAAAGAAAGAAAGAAAGAAAGAAAGAAAGAAAGAAAGAAAGAAAGAAAGAAAGAAAGAAAGAAAGAAAGAAAGAGGGGGAAGACTTATTCAATCAGTGTTAATATAAAATCCCAGTGGAATAAATGCAACTCTCCTCTGATTTTCTCTCCTCTCATCACCTCTCCTCCACTCCCCTTTTCCACTGTTTTCCTCTCTTCTCTCTCTCTCTTTCTCTCTCTCTGTCTGTCTCCGTCTCGCTCTCTCACTTTCCGCTCTATCTTCTCTTTTCTTTTCTCTTCCCTCCTGTCTTCTGTTTCCATCCTCTTGTCTTTTCTCTTCCCTCTTGTCTTCTGTTTCCATCCTCTTGTCTTTTCTCCACGTCAGCGCTCAGGGAGAGGACACCTAATTGTCTGGGGAGTGAACAGACACACACACACAAACACATTACAGCTATTGTCCAAAACAAAGACAGCAGGCGTGGCTACTCATGCAGACTTGAGAAACAACCATGCAGGCATAAGTGTGTCAGAGTGAAGGGGAGAGGAGGATTGTTTGATAGGTGAGGAGGCACATTGTCCTCTATGGTAGCACTGTCTCTGGCAAGGCTACATCAAGGTCTCAATCGCCCGCCCTCCATCCAACCCCAGCTAACCCCACCCAGTGCCAACAGAACAGGGCCAGGCTTCTGTGCCAAGGTCCTCTCCATCTCCTATTCCTCCTTTCCTCCCCTTGCACAGCACATCACAGCACAGTTCTCCTCTCCTTTGCATAATTACCTTGGTAATTGTGGAGTAATTGACTGCATCACCTGCTCCTGTGAAGCTCTGGCGTTGTTTAATAAACAGCTGGAATGTACACCACATGTTGTTGGAGAGAACGAGGCAGAGCATATTGGGGACAGAGGACGGTTGGATAGAGGATGGGAGGGAGAGGGAAAGAAAGAGGCAGAGCATATTGGGGACAGAGGACGGTTGGATAGAGGATGGGAGGGAGAGGGAAAGAAAGAGGCAGAGCATATTGGGGACAGAGGACGGTTGGATAGAGGATGGGAGGGAGAGGGAAAGAAAGAGGCAGAGCATATTGGGGACAGAGGACGGTTGGATAGACAGAGGGTGGAAGGGGGAGAGAGAGGGCAGTAGGGGACGATAGAGGGAGGGGTGGAGGGAGGGGAGAGAGGGTGGCAGGTAGGGGGAGACAGGGAGAGAGGGTGGCAGGCAGGGGGAGACAGGGAGGGAGAGAGAGAAGAGGATATGCATGTATTCATGTTAATACAGGCAGCTATGTAGCTGACGGCAGTGTATCGGGATTAGGAACACATCTCCTTAATTTGTTATGGAAGTGTATGCACATTTATTTGGCCTATGGAAAGAGATTTGTGAGAGAGAGAAGTAATGAGAGAAGGAGATGGATAGATGGAGAGAACTAGAGAGAGAGAGAGGGAGAGAGGGAGAGGCCTCTCCGAGCTAATACCATTAAGGGGCTCTGATGAATCGACACCCTCCAAGTGTTATTAACATCCGCAGAGCAGAGTAGAGGGCCCAGCAGCCAGACCCAGGCCTCATACCCTTATACATACCCCAGGAACCCAGCTCTGCTTTCTTCAATTAGACCAGCCTTGATTTGATTCCCTCAGCTGTGCCCTCTGAAGGGGTGAGGAGGAAGGGTGAGAAAGATGACATGATTGATGAGGTGGATGTGTTTTTTAGGAGGGGGTGTGTGTCACCCCCTTGCCCTGCCTGGGGGACAGCAGGCGATCAGTGTGACCAGTCTGTGATGGGGGTGAGTGGGTGTACTGGTGTAGGGCAAATGCGTATTGACGGGCTCTTATTGAGGCTGACAATCATTGTTTCTACCTTCCAAGACTGGCTATTATATTTTCCCTGTCTGCTCAGAGATGAAATGTGTTGAAGTAATATTTTTTCTATCTATCATGGCATCTGGAAATACCAGGCTTCTTCTCCTAACAATCATTGACCTCGCCGGGCGACCTCAGCCATCTTTCAAATCTCTGCTGCAAAACACTCCATTTCCATGAACCATCCTGCGTTTACTAATCTTTGCTGCAGGTAATGGTCATGTAATTGTGCTGTGACTTTGGTGAGGATAAATTATTGATGTAGCCTAGTGTGAGCTAGCCTTGAGAAGGTCTTCATTCTCTGAAGAAATAATGAAGAAGTACATTCTGAGGTTAGAACAGTTAGTTCTGTGCCGTCCTCCTTCTATTACCGTGTTATTACCATTTTATTCCATAGTATAATATAAAGTGCTATCTACCAAGATTAAGCCCAAACACATGTCCAAGATGCATCCTTAACCCTATCCACTTCCCTACTCTGACAGTCTCTTACTGTCATTCATCAACATCTTGGGTCCGTGGAGCAAAAAATGGGGCAAGTCAGGTAAGTGTCCCAATTCAGTAGTTTTGAAAGGCAGTAACTAATGATGTCTCCGTAGCTGTGCCCTGATTGGCTGTTTCCCGCACAACTTTCCTTCCTGTTCCATTGTGTATGTTGTGTGGCTGGATGGCCAGCTAATGGAGTGCCTCTGATGAATTAGGGGGGCTAACTCCCTCCAAACACAGCCTCCCAAGGTTAGTGGCTGACTGGTGCTAGGCGCTAACACTAGACGCTAACGCAACATTACCATATCCAGGGGCTTTAACTGGCTAACACAGATTATTGTTGCATCTCAAATGACACCCTATTCCATATATAGTGCACTACTTTTGACAAGGGCCCAAGTGAATAGGGTGCCATTTGAGACACACTCTAACAGCCTCAAGGAAGCTGAATGACAATAGAGAAATCAAGCACACTAGAGGATCAGTCTGAGACGGAGGGGTTTTGCTTGAAAGCAAGAGATTGGCTTTTAAAGTGGAAAAACTGCAATGATCTCAGACCATTGGTGTTCTGACTGGCTTCCATCTCCCCGACTGTCTCTGTGTCCAATTGTACATCTCTGTCTGTTGAGACACCACACTGACTCATTCAGTCAACAGTCGTTTCCTTGATTCTTTATTGAGTGGTTATTTACATCACTGCCATGTGAGGTCTTATAATACAATACCTCATACATGGAACAAAGTGCTGCTTACTGAATGTGTGAGAAACACGTTCATATGTCACCTGAATAGCACCACGCTGCTTTTTACACATAGGATATTACTGGAAATGCTACGTTGCTTTGTTAGGAGCTTGTTTTCAGGTGGCCAATACTAAAAGGCACAAAGGCTCAGGGGAGATTACTAATACAGAATAGACTTGACTAAACACATGCACACACATGCATGAACACACACATGGATACACACACACATATTCTCACACACATACACATATTTTTACACACACATTGTCACACCAACCCCCACACACCTACTCATACAAGTTAGAGCCACATACATCCACCCACACATTTGCCATGTGTGTCTACAGGGAGCTGGCTGAAATGTCAACCTGTGTGCTTGGCTGCCTCCTCTCCTCCAAACAAGACGGCTCTCTCTCTGCCTCTCTCTCTCTCTCTCTCTCTCGCTCTCTCGCGCTCTCTCTCTCTCTCTCTCTCTCTCTCTCTCTCTCTCTCTCTCTCTCTCTCTCTCTCTCTCTCTCGCTCTCTCGCTCTCTCTCTCGCTCTCTCTCTCTCTCGCTCTCTCTCTCTCTCTCTCTCTCTCTCTCTTCTTACTGCACAGCAGCACCTGGTGGTGACAGAACGCACAGGGGATATAAAGTACTACTGCCATAGTGGAGAGGAGAGGACAGCACAGGGGATATAAAGTACTACTGCCATAGTGGAGAGGAGAGGACAGCACAGGGGATAAAAAGTACTACTGCCATAGTGGAGAGGAGAGGACAGCACAGGGGATAAAAAGTACTACTGCCATAGTGGAGAGGAGAGGACAGCACAGGGGATATAAAGTACTACTGCCATAGTGGAGAGGAGAGGACAGCACAGGGGATATAAAGTACTACTGCCATAGTGGAGAGGAGAGGACAGCACAGGGGATATAAAGTACTACTGCCATAGTGGAGAGGGGAGGACAGCACAGGGGATAAAAAGTACTACTGCCATAGTGGAGAGGAGAGGACAGCACAGGGGATATAAAGTACTACTGCCATAGTGGAGAGGAGAGGACAGCACAGGGGATAAAAAGTACTACTGCCATAGTGGAGAGGAGAGGACAGCACAGGGGATATAAAGTACTACTGCCATAGTGGAGAGGAGAGGACAGCACAGGGGATATAAAGTACTACTGCCATAGTGGAGAGGAGAGGACAGCACAGGGGATATAAAGTACTACTGCCATAGTGGAGAGGAGAGGACAGCACAGGGGATAAAAAGTACTACTGCCATAGTGGAGAGGAGAGGACAGCACAGGGGATAAAAAGTACTACTGCCATAGTGGAGAGGAGAGGACAGCACAGGGGATATAAAGTACTACTGCCATAGTGGAGAGGAGAGGACAGCACAGGGGATATAAAGTACTACTGCCATAGTGGAGAGGAGAGGACAGCACAGGGGATATAAAGTACTACTGCCATAGTGGAGAGGAGAGGACAGCACAGGGGATAAAAAGTACTACTGCCATAGTGGAGAGGAGAGGACAGCACAGGAGATATAAAGTACTTCTGCCATAGTGGAGAGGAGAGGACAGCACAGGGGATAAAAAGTACTACTGCCATAGTGGAGAGGAGAGGACAGCACAGGGGATATAAAGTACCTCTGCCATAGTGGAGAGGAGAGGACAGCACAGGGGATAAAAAGTACTACTGCCATAGTGGAGAGGAGAGGACAGCACAGGGGATATAAAGTACTACTGCCATAGTGGAGAGGAGAGGACAGCACAGGGGATATAAAGTACTACTGCCATAGTGGAGAGGAGAGGACAGCTCAGGGGATATAAAGTACTTCTGCCATAGTGGAGAGGAGAGGACAGCACAGGGGATATAAAGTACTACTGCCATAGTGGAGAGGAGAGGACAGCACAGGGGATATAAAGTACTACTGCCATAGTGGAGAGGAGAGGACAGTTCAGGGGATATAAAGTACTACTGCCATAGTGGAGAGGAGAGGACAGCTCAGGAGATATAAAGTACTACTGCCATAGTGGAGAGGAGAGGACAGCACAGGGGATATAAAGTACTACTGCCATAGTGGAGAGGAGAGGACAGCTCAGGGGATATAAAGTACTACTGCCATAGTGGAGAGGAGAGGACAGCACAGGGGATATAAAGTACTACTGCCATAGTGGAGAGGAGAGGACAGCACAGGGGATATAAAGTACTATTGCCATAGTGGAGAGGAGAGGACAGCACAGGGGATATAAAGTACTACTGCCATAGTGGAGAGGAGAGGACAGCTCAGGGGATATAAAGTACTACTGCCATAGTGGAGAGGAGAGGACAGCACAGGGGATATAAAGTACTACTGCCATAGTGGAGAGGAGAGGACAGCACAGGGGATATAAAGTACTACTGCCATAGTGGAGAGGAGAGGACAGCACAGGGGATATAAAGTACTACTGCCATAGTGGAGAGGAGAGGACAGCACAGGGGATATAAAGTACTACTGCCATAGTGGAGAGGAGAGGACAGTTCAGGGGATATAAAGTACTACTGCCATAGTGGAGAGGACAGCTCAGGGGATATAAAGTACTACTGCCATAGTGGAGAGGAGAGGACAGCACAGGGGATATAAAGTACTACTGCCATAGTGGAGAGGAGAGGACAGCACAGGGGATATAAAGTACTACTGCCATAGTGGAGAGGAGAGGACAGCACAGGGGATAAAAAGTACTACTGCCATAGTGGAGAGGAGAGGACAGCACAGGGGATATAAAGTACTACTGCCATAGTGGAGAGGAGAGGACAGCACAGGGGATATAAAGTACTACTGCCATAGTGGAGAGGAGAGGACAGCACAGGGGATATAAAGTACTACTGCCATAGTGGAGAGGAGAGGACAGCACAGGGGATAAAAAGTACTACTGCCATAGTGGAGAGGAGAGGACAGCTCAGGGGATATAAAGTACTACTGCCATAGTGGAGAGGAGAGGACAGCTCAGGGGATATAAAGCACTCACTCCCACAGTGGAGAGGAGAGGAGCACTCTCGCTGCCCAAATATACAGACCTAAACTCAGCACCCTCACACCCCACCCCATCCTGTCTTGTCACACGCAGTCCTGTCAATCCGCTTTGAATTGACGACGTTCAAGCTTTGCAAAAGTTTTGAGGGATTTCAGATATGGCTTTCCCAAGCCAAGGAGTATAATGAATGAAAAGCCCTGGTCCCAAATTGATTTCAAACTAAATCAAAACCCCGCTATTCAATTATCTCCTGGAGCTGGCCAAGGGGGAACTTTAAAGTTATAAAGGCAGGGGAGGGAGGGAGGGAGGGAGGGAGGGAGGGAGGGTGGGAGGGAGGGAGGGAGGGAGGGAGGGGGAGAAAGGGAGGGAGAGAGTAGGGCGACGACATTGCACAGTAGAATGTAAATGACTTCCTCCTCCCTGGTGTGGTGATGTGTCAGAACAGGTGGCCCGGTGGAGGCTGTGTCTGTGGCTGATGAATGAGCTGTTGAAGTGCAGCCCATTGGTACAGCCCAGGCAGCTAGCTGGTGGCAGCTCACATTCTGCCTAGTTAAGCATTTGGCCCCCTCTTAATTAAAGGAATCATCCCAGGGACAGGCTCTACACAAGACAGATAGGGTGTTACATGGGACCAACTCTGTCTGCCTGGGTTCAACCAAACTGCTTTGAAATGTCATTATAGGATGACAGAAATCACTTCACCAATTTAAAGGTAAATGTTTGATTATAGAATTTCAGATCTATACCAAATTCCTAACATAGTGTTTCTAAAGTAACTCAGTCAGTAATAATTTTAGGACAATTCGGAGTAGTTTGGAGGCCCTTTCCAACATTATTATGTTACATGGTACGAATGCCTCCATTCAGAGTCTTTCTTTATGCGTATCTAAATATGTCTTCTAAATTCAAAAGCCATTAGTGGTGCATTTACCTTTTAAATCAAGCGTTGTTTTGGCCATGCAAATAAAAAACTGCTATTAAGCAATTTGTGTTTAGAAAGACAGCCAGACAAAGTGGGCAGGAAACATAAAGCCTGAGCCATGATTGGTTATCTACGCAGGGACCAATGACTTTTTTATTGTATCAGAGCAGGAGGGTAATTATCGGTAAATTACAGAAACTTGTCCTGTCAGCGATATCAAGCAACACACTAATTAAGTGACTGACACAGAAATGGTGTTCCAAAAAACAAGTGGCCTTCGGACCCTGGCCCCACCTGACTGCTCTTGCTGCTGATAGGTTTATCGAATGTTTGGCTTAACTAATGAACGTCTGAACACAATTAGAGCGCACTATCTCTGAAATTAGGCCTGCCAGTGTTAATTACATAATTACTGAAGATGTCAGCTCGGCAGGGGGGACGGAGGTAGGGAGAACGAGCTAGGGCGGAGGCTTTGCTTTCAGGTGGTGAACTATAGATGCTTCTTTGATTAATGATCCCAGACTTTGCAGGAAAATTTCACCTTTGCCAAGAAAATTTAGAAAGGCCAGCATATTTGACAATCAGCCAGACCTTTCTTTCTTTCTTTGTTCTCCCTTCTTTGTTGGTTGAGCAGCTCTAACGGCTGTGATCCTAGCCTGGCTCGGTGCTCCCTGTGACAGCCGTGTCTGGTGCTAATAGAGACTGCTGTTGTTATTCAACACATTCCACTGATGAAGCTGCCGCCGTTTCTCTGTCGAAATTTGTGTACGGATTTATTCAAGGTTTGTTCTCATTAGCTGCAGGTCTTTGCTGTGTAACACAACACTGCTTGTTTTGTTATAGTACCAGACAGGGACTGTTCTGTTCTATTCCTCCATGAATCTGTAGTTTACCAATTAGAACTATATGGATGGCTTCCATCCTCTAGATTAACATAATGTATGCTTTAGTTTTCAGACATCTTAGTCTAGATTTGAAGGTGAGTCTCCTTCCAGACAGAGCAAGGGACTGTACCTCTGCCACGCGGCCCAGCCCAGGCCCAGACAGTAGAGGCAGAGAGATTAACATTCTGTTGCAGTCCGTCCGTCCGTCTGGCACCTCCGCGGCCCAGAATCCTCTGGGATAGATATGGCTTTACTGTGTGTTAGTGGCTCAGACTCAGGGGTGCCAGGGGTACAGAGGGGCGTTCAAGGGGGCACAGATATGCAGGGTGCTGGCAGGGCCAGGGCGTACCCCATAACGAGATGCATATGAGCAGCTATGCTGTATAATCACATTGTATTACTGCCGTCCCCGAGACAGGGAGGGGGTCATCACCACAGATGTTTCAGAGCCAACACAACCCCTTCTTCCACCCCCCCATCTCTCCAGTCCTGTCTGCCCTCTCCTGCGTCAGTCAGTCCACCAGAGTACAACCTGACAACCAGCCACGCACTCAGCCTCGCCCAGCTTCACCCAGCCTCACCCAGCCCCCCCCCCCTTTACATCCACCCTGCGCTTCAGTAGTCTGCTGTTTTCGCAGGAAATTAGCCAGACGTCCCTGAGGTAGATCTCGTGCATAGTAAGAGATTGTTTCCCAGCTAGCTGTCAAGGTGTTATGCAGCTTTGCATTCATTTGCTGCTCCATTCTTTGCAGCCTGGTGGCCCGGTGTCCTGGGACTCTCTCTCTGTGACCGCTGTGATTTGTGATGTGACTCCACCGTCATCCTTTCTACTTCTTGCTGTCCTGACTAGCAAACTTATCATTGGCTGACACTTTGACAGTGCAAGAAAAGTGTCTCTCTTGTCAAAACAGACCTCAGGCCTAAAGTACTCTCACTTCAAGCACTGCACTTCTTCCAGCTAAATAGATTGCATCCGGAGCATCGTTACAATGGCTGGTTCACAGAGCGGTGTTGATTATTCAGTTCAATATTTTCATGAATATGTTTAATGTTCATGAGTCTTTAGAGGTGACTTCTAGGTCAAATAGTAACTCTTCTGTCTGAGACATCTCCCCTGTCCTTATCCCCCAGTTGGTGTTATACTGCTTTCACACATTTTTCTTTCAAACAGGCCTATTTTTTAACTTTTTTTTAAAGAGCAGTCGTCGTTTATACAGCCATTGCCTTTGCCAGGAAGGAGCAAGAGACATTCAACTTTGACCCTGTTGACCATTGTCATGGTAACCTGACAGCGACATGTTCTAAATTCCTCCGTTCAAATTCAGACCTTCCACTGCCTTCCACAGTAAAGCGCAAAACTCACCAGAAGTGGGTGGGCGGAGCAAGCAGAGCGCGGCGGGTGGAAAGGACAGGACAGGCGGAGAAGTGACTGTATGCTAGCAGGATAGTCCATATCTTGAATGATCTTTGTTGATAGCGATGTTGTGTTTCCATTAGTGGATAAATTGGTAAAGCCTCAACCCTTAGCTACCTCTTCCAATTCAAATCAGCTCACATGTTTTACTTTTTTTAATGTGACTACAGCGCCAGCGATAAAACAAAAATAGAGACACGTTCTAATTGAGCGAGGCGTCAAAGCGGACAACCAGCCCAGCTTCGGTTGGTTCATTATAATTCAAAACAATGCATTCTAAAACAAATCACACTTGCCTCACACGCTCGCCTTTGGTGAGTTTAGGCCATAGGTTAGCAGCTTGCCATAGCCTACTTAAATAATTTGTAAATAATTACCTTATATTTTCCTGTTATGGTGAATGAAAAGATGGCTTCTCAAAACGTTATCAGATATGTTCGGGTGATCATATGAGCTGGCTAGACAAAAAAATTAATTATCATTTTGTTTATCCAGGTCCTAAGAAACATTATAAGACTAATACAATAAAAACATCTAAGAATAGGATGGCATATTTTAAGTTTAATTATGTTACTGGTCTGTGCATTTTATAGTAAGAATAATATAATGAAATATCACAGAATTGAACAGAAATTATATTTTTCCCACACAACTTGAGTGACACGAACATGTGGAACTGCTGTCATATAACAAAAAAGTTGTATTTTGAAACGGAACACATGTCCTCATTTCTTTGCTATAGAAACATTACAATCTCTTTCCAATCATGTAAATAAATACAACAATCTGACCTGGATGAACCTCTGTAGGATCATTTCAGAAAGTTGCTTTTCTGATACAAGTTGGATGTGGGCTTTTGATACACCATCACGGGTTTCCTCTTCTTTTAACCTCCCCTGAAGAAAGATACACTACAAATCACCAGTAGGCTAAGTTGGAAATGTATGCATATTAACCCCACATTTATAACTAAATATAAGGGCTTTTAAATATTTACCTGTCAAAGTGTAGAAAAAAAGATGAAATTGCAGTGTGCATTCCCCCAGGGTAAATGCTAAAGCATTTCTGTGACAATAGACAAGAACAGCTCAAGGACAGAACTACATACATTTAAATGGAGAGAATAAATTAATTTAAAGTATTTCTGTGAAGCTTTGGGATTGACAAGGACAAGTTTGATGTTGGACAACAATAGAATGTTCAGGATTTAATGGCTGCCAAAGATGGTAAGATGAAAGGCAACATTTATACTGAGGGGTTGGAGGGACTTTTAAATACATTACTGCAATCATGAATAGGTTGGTTGGTGGAAATAAAAGTACAGGCTTTGTTGCCGAAAAGCAAAAAAATGGTGGCAAGGTAAAGTTGGCGGGAAAACGTCTTGGTATAAAAGGTATATGAGTATGGTGCTCCCACCAGGTGTCGAGGACTCTCCAGAGGAGGGTGATTACCCTGAAGCCAGTCCTTGCCCAATCCCACCTCAGCCCAACAGCTTTATGGCTCTCTGACCACAGGCTCTATTGATCACGCCAAGCTTTATGGGTGCAGTAAAAAAAAGTCCCTTGATGAATTTGATGGGTTTATGAAAACATTTTCAGCAACCTCTTATGGTTCCAGGGGAGAACCTGTCTGTAATCCCTGGATTGTTCTGTGGGTTCTGCTGGGAGCAAGGCTTCTCATCAGAGTACTTCCTCTTAGTACTTCCTCTTAGTACCCCTCTTTCTTCTCTCCCCCCATTCCCAATTTTCCTCTTCCTCCTCGTCCTCCTCCTTCTCCTCCCCCTTCTCATCCTCTCCTTCCTAGTCTTTTTCATCCGCATGATGAAAATACATCCTCAAGGTGGCTGTGCAGGTTCACCTGGCTGATACTGATGATAACACAGGGCAGTGCAGTCAGTGACTGAATAGGATGCATAGTAGGACAGATCAGACAGGCCCTCTGGTGACTAAGCTGGTACACAACTCTTATGATACAAATTTAGCAGGGCTACGCTTAGTAGAACTACTAAACGTGTATGTGTATGTGCTTGTGTGTGTTTGTTGACATCTTCATTTTCTGGCCATCAACCATAATCTACACAACACCATCCTAACTCCATCTTGTGTACTCCCAAGAGTGTGCTTGCCACACCAGCCCAGAGGATTCTAAGCCTGACCTCTTCCCATCAACTGAAGGCTTTTAGGACAGTTGGGTTTAAGCTGTTTGAGTGAGTTAGTGAAATGGGTCAGATAGTGGCCCATTTTCCCCTAACGAAGCTCTCCTTCACCAGAAGTTGGACTTCGGTCACAGTGGGGGAGCCCTGGGAGAGAGAGGAGAGGAGTCTGCCACCCCTCGGGAGCTGTCCCCATGAAGAATCACTGAAGCAGGGAATTCAGCACCCCAAGACTCCTGCTGCAACAAAGGACTGTCCTCCTGCTCCTCCTGCCTCCTCCTGCCTCCTCACTCTGGCGCTGCATCCCAAGGGGCCCTAGTCAAAAGTAGTGCACTATGAGGGGAATAGGGTGCTTTTTGAGGTCGCAGCCCAGCACTGGCTGCAGCTCTCTGGAGATCTAGTCAGTGTCTCTTAGAGCTGCTGTTCCCTACTAGCTGCCCACTACTGTTGTTAACTGCTCTCTCTGCTCCGCCCTTTTTCTCTCAATTTATAGAAGCTGAGGCTTGAGAGGTGCCAGCGTAGGATGGTCCTTTTATATGGCAGCATCTTACAGCTGGCCATTAAAGCTTTGCTACTTGATCGTCCTAAAAGGAAAGTGTAGTGTCTAGTTTCAAGTTTTATTGTCATGTGCACAAGTACAGGGAAATGGCTTTCTTACAAGCTCTTTCCAACAATGCAGTAATCAATATCAGTAGTACTATAAAAGAAAGTAAAGTAGAACAAAAACACGAGATATATTAAATAAGAACAGGAGAAGTAAGTAAGCTATATACAGGATCAGTTCCAGGGTCAGTAGCTATATACAGGATTAGTGTCAGGGTCAGTAGCTATATACAGGACTAGTTTCAGGGTCAGTAGCTATATACAGGATCAGTTCCAGGGTTAGTAGCTATATACAGGATTAGTTCCAGGGTCAGTAGCTATATACAGGACTAGTTTCAGGGTCAATAGCTATATACAGGATCAGTTCCAGGGTCAGTAGCTATATACAGGATTAGTTTCAGGGTCAGTAAGCTATATACACGATCAGTTCCAGGATCAGTAACTATATACAGGATCAGTTCCAGGATCAGTAACTATGTACAGGATCAGTTCCAGGGTCAGTGCCAATACCATATTTACAGTGTACAGGGATACTGGACTGGTAGAGGTAGAGAAGGTGATTAGGCATCAGGATATATGACAAACAGAGTAGCGACACTGTAAATTGTGATTGTATGCCAGTGTGTGTGCGTGTTTGTAGAGTCAGTATGAATGTGTGTGCTGTATGTGAGCAGATGAACTGTATGTATGATGTAGTGTCAGTGTGAGTGTGTGTGAGAATGTAGTGTGTATAGCGTGAGCATGTGAGTGTGCATAGAGTCAGTCATTTAAAAAAATTATAATAGAACGGTCAATGAAGATACTCCATATAGCCATTTTGTTAGTTATTTAGCAGTCTTATGGCATGGGGATAGAAGCTGTTCAGTAGCCTGTTGGTGTCAGCCTTGTTGCTCTGATACCGCTTGCCATGCTGAAGCAGAGACAACAGTCAACAGACAACAGTCAACAGACAACAGTCAACAGACAACAGGCTTGGGTGGATGGAGTCATTCAGAATTTTCTGTACTTTCCTTTCATACCCCCTGGTATAGAGGTCCTGGATGGCAGGGAGCTCGACCCCAGTGATGTACTGGGCTGTCCTCAGAACCCTCTGCAGCACCATGCGATCGAGGGCGGTGCAGTTGCCGTACCAAGCAGTGTTGCAACCAGTCAAGATGCGCTCAATGGGACAGCTGGATAAGGATTTGAGGGCCCATGACAAATCTTTCAACCTTCTGACGGGGAAGAGGTGCTGTTGTGCCTTCATGACTGTTTGCTTGGGTGTGGACCATTTTAAGTCCTTAGTGATTTGGACACAAAGGAACTTGAAGCTCTCGACCCACCCCCCACTTTAGCCCCATCTATGTGGATGGGGGCATACTCGCCCCCCTGTTTCCTGTAGTCCACAATCAGCTCCTTGGTCTTAGTGACGTTGAGGAAGAGGTTGTTTTCCTGGCACCACACTCACAGTGCAGATAGTGACTCCTTTTAAGGTAACAAATAACAAAAGTCCCAAGCTAAAGGAAGCAGTGCAGCTTCGCTCCCTAAAATGTCCTGACTACAGTGGTTCCCTCTCTGGAGTCGAACTCAATTATTTTGGACGAGTTTGGTATTGCAGATCGTGAGGCATTGTTGGATGTGGACAGGTGTCCCATATCAGAGGGGCAGTGATGATGAATACGGTCCCTTCTCTTCTCCTCTCGGCCTCATCAGTTGAGGGACTGGCGGCTCAGCCTAACCTAATGGACTGAAGGATGGCGCGTGCTGTCCAGTCAGCCTCGCTACGCTGCTGTCAGTTCATATTGTCACCGACTGCCTGCGCACTGGGGCGCGAGAGAAACACACACACACACACACACACACACACACACACACACACACACACACACACACACACACACACACACACACACACACACACACACACACACACACACACACACACACACACACACACACACACACACACACACACACACACACACACCTGGCCACATCTGAAGCCTCACTCCTGGGGGGATGGGGGCAGGTGGGCGACGACACAGAACTCTCCTGTCCGTCCTGTCCCATGAGTGTACACCTCTTCATTCTTTTGGCTGGCCCATGAAATATTAACACCAGTTTCCTCCCCACTGAATAAGCCAATAGAGTAGAAAGGGTGAGCTCTGTCTCACACTATGTTTAATGCATGCCCCCACGGACTGAGACTTTGTTTGAAAAATTGTGCCCTTTCTCTCTCGATCTCTGACTCTATCTCTCTCTCTCCTGAATGTCTTTCTCTTTGACTCACTTTCTCTCAATCATTCTCTTTCTCTATTTATCCCTTTAGAGGAGAAAGAGAGAGAGAGAGAGGGAGATTGAAGTCAGTCAGTGTGTTTCAGGAGGCTATATGTCCAGATGGTCAGTGTGTAGGCTTTACTACCACCTCACTCATCCTGTTGTATATCTGCTAGCTAGCTGGATTTTCACAATGCACACACACACACACACACACACAATGCACAGCACAGAGGAAATGGCTCTTCTATGGGAATCTCTGTTTTATGAGGCATGCAGGCTGTTTTCTCATCTGTTAGCTGTTTTCTCCCCTCACATTCCTCTCTCTCTCTCTCTCTCTCTCTCTCTTACACACACACACACACACACACACACACACACACACACACACACACACACACACACACACACACACACACACACACACACACACACGCACACACGCACACACGCACACACACACACACACACACAAAAACCCTCCTCCCACTGCAGAACAGCAACAGACCAGCCTTAAAGAGAGGTGGTGTCTATTACTAAAATAGCAGCAAACATGAATAAATGAAACGGATGCTCAGCTATCTCTATCAGAGCTGTTTTTTTACTAAGCCCAAACCTGCTGATTTCCACTGCATCACTAACATCTCCACCACTGTGTTGGTCAGAGACTTGGTTGGCACCTGAAGGAAGGTATTTACTCCACCAGACACTGACAGAAAAGTTTGGGAAAGTCCCAAAGGTGCTGTCTCTCCACACAACCTTTGCCAACCAACCTAGAATTAGTTTTATTTCTTAATCCACTACCATCTGGATTGTGCCTTACCCAGAGAACCTCACATCCGTTTGGAAGTAGAAAAACCATTCCGATTTAACTGAAAGAATATCATTAACTTCTTAATTATGAGGAATCTACAAATAATGTAATTCATGTAGTCTTATTACGGTGTTAGAATTCAGCTGTTCTTTGTGTCATTGTTCTTTGCAGGTACATTCTTATAAGCAAGTAGCTATTTTTACGACATCCATTGTTGGCTCCAGAAGAAGTAGTGGCGTGTCAGGCATCTGGGATCTATTTTATCTCTCCAGTTACTTGGTTACTGCACTTTTTTACCAAAAGGACAAACTGCTCCTACCCTCCACTCAGCCCTTAGAAAGCCCCTGAGTCTGACAACACACTCTTTAAATAGGTCTTCCTGTTGACTTATTTTCTCATTTTTCTCTCTTCGTGTTAAAACAAATGGCAACTATGGGAACCCAAAGAGAAATGGTGTTGAAAAGTTGACATTTAGCTTAAATGGAGTAGGAATGGGCCTTGGGGAGGGAGGGAAGCAGCAGTAACGATGCTGGAGAGGGAGACTGGGCTTCCTTCTCCTCTCATCGTCGTCCCGCTAAAACAAGATTTATGAGCTCCTGAAGCCCATCATATTTTAGCTGCTGATGTGCACCGTGGGTGCTTTATGTGGGATTGAGGGCTTTGCTATTGAGCCCATCACTTTGGGACTTTTCTGACTTACAGTACTGACATGGAATGAGAGGTGGCGAGAAAGACGAGATGAGCGGAGAGAGGGGACAGTCTAATAGGGAAGCTTGCACAGGTCCACCGAGAGGGAGCAGCCAGGGTTTTCTTCTCCTCTCTTTGTCTCTATCTCTGTCATCGTTCTGTTCCTCCCTTCCTGCCCTCATGTATTTCAGGCCAGTTTGGGGACCGTCGACCCAGACATAAGCCCTTCTTCATGAGCCTACTGGGGCAACTGTCTCTCACTAAAGTTCAGTCTGTGTGTCTTGTGTTGCTTTCCCAGCAAAAGGGCCATTATGGTCCTGCACATTTCAAACAGTACAGTATCATACAACCATGTTGTCTCCTTCTCTTCTACCCTGCATGGTATTGCCTGCCCCCCACCTCCCCTCCTTCTCTCCGATCCCCTCTAGCTGTATAATTGACAGGCTTCAGCAGTTAAGACCTCCACCAGCTCTTTCTTCATTTGGAGACACTTTGTCGGTTTTAATCAGCCTTTTAATTGGCAGGCTGGCAGTGGATGAGTGGCATCGGGGGTTGGGGAGCAGAGGACAGGAGAGCAGAGGGAACGAGGAGGGGAGAGGAGAGGAAGATGCCGCTGATGGAGATGATGAACATCTTACGTACTCCAACCCAACATAGCTATTTTGCTCTTTAGTAAAAATGTTCATGTTTATCCTTATTTTGTTTGTACAGAAAGCTCACACCATTATCACCTATGATGCCAACTACTTTTGAACTACTGTCCAGTCACTTGAGAACAAGATGGATGAGCTCTGTGTGAGAGTTTCCTACCAACGTATGAGAGTTTCCTATCAACGTGTGAAAGTTTCCTATCAACGTGTGACAGTTTCCTATCAATATGTGAGAGTTTCCTACCAACGTGTGAGAGTTTCCTACCAACGTGTGAGAGTTTCCTATCAACGTGTGAGAGTTTCCTATCAACGTGTGAGAGTTTCCTATCAATATGTGAGAGTTTCCTATCAACGTGTGAGAGTTTCCTATCAATATGTGAGAGTTTCCTATCAACGTGTGAGAGTTTCCTATCAACGTGTGAGAGTTTCCTATCAACATGTGAGAGTTTCCTATCAACGTGTGAGAGTTTCCTATCAACATGTGAGAGTTTCCTATCAACGTGTGAGAGTTTCCTATCAACGTGTGAGAGTTTCCTATCAATATGTGAGAGTTTCCTATCAATATGTGAGAGTTTCCTATCAATATGTTTGAGTTTCTTATCAACGTGTGAGAGTTTCCTATCAACGTGTGAGAGTTTCCTACCAACGTGTGAGAGTTTCCTATCAACGTGTGAGAGTTTCCTATCAATATGTGAGAGTTTCCTATCAATATGTGAGAGTTTCCTATCAACGTGTGAGAGTTTCCTATCAATATGTGAGAGTTTCCTATCAACGTGTGAGAGTTTCCTATCAATATATGAGAGTTTCCTATCAATATGTGAGAGTTTCCTATCAACGTGTGAGAGTTTCCTATCAATATGTGAGAGTTTCCTATCAATATGTGAGAGTTTCCTATCAATATGTGAGAGTTTCCTATCAATATGTGAGAGTTTCCTACCAACGTGTGAGAGTTTCCTATCAATATGTGAGAGTTTCCTATCAATATGTGAGAGTTTCCTACCAACGTGTGAGAGTTTCCTATCAACGTGTGAGAGTTTCCTATCAACGTGTGAGAGTTCCTATCAACATGACGTGAAAACCCGTGTTAAAACTTTGCTGACGGGCGATATGGACATAATACTCAATGGTTTCTTCATGCTTCGTCGCGGCCGAACAGCAGACTCGGGCAAAACCAAACTGGTGCAACAACTGATGCACAGCTTTAAATGTAAGGGAAGTCTCCAGCTTCTGTTCACCTGAACTAGAATGCCTCATGGTAAATTGCAGATGTTTTTATTTACCAAGAGAGCTTTCATCTGTAATCATCACTGCTGTGTACATCCCACCACAAAATTAGAATGGCACTAAGCAGGCACTCAACGAGCAGTACGGGACCATAAACAAACACGAAAACGCTAACCCAGAGGCAGTGCTTCTAGTGGGCGGAGACTTTAACGTGAGGGACTAAAATGCGTTTGACCCCACTTTTACCAACACATCTGCTGCACCACAAGAGGCGCTAACAGTCTGGATCAGTCTGGATCTGTGGTCCGAAGTGGTCCGACAGAGCGGACGCTCAGCTACAAGCCTGCTTTGCTAGCACTGGAATATGTTTAGGGATTCATCCGATAACATTGAGGAGTTCACCACCTCAGTCACAGGTTTCATCAATAAGTGCATCAATGACTTCGTCCACACAGTGACTGTACGTACGTACCCTCACCAAAAGCCATGGATTACAGACAGTATCAGCGCTAGGCAAAAGGCTAGAGCTACCGCTTTCAAGGAATGGGACACGGACATGTATACTTATAAAACATCCCACTACGACCTCCGACGAGCCATCAATCATAGAAAAGGTCAATATAGGAATAAACTAGAATCCTACTACACCGGCTCAGACGCTAGTTGGATGTGGCAGGGTTTGCAGACTATTACAGATTACAAAGGGAAAGCCAGCCGTGAATTTCCCAGTGATGCAAACTTCCCAGATGAGCTGCCTTCTGTGCTTGGTTCGAGGCAAACAATACCGAGCCAGGCATGAGAGCACCTGTTGTTCTGGATGACTGTGTGATCTCGCTCTCCGTCACTGATGTGAGTAAGACTTTTAAACAGGTTAACATTCGCAAGGCCGCTGGGCCAGACTGAATAACAGAGCACATTCACAGAACATGCGCAGACCAGCTGGCAAGTTTCTTCACGGACATTTTCAACATTTCCTACATCTCAGCGTTCAAAACCATAATCCTCTCCAAGCTCATCCACAAGATTGGAACCCTGGGACCGAACACTTCCCTCTGGAACTGGATCCTGGACTTTCTGACGGGCTGCCCGCAGGGGATGAGGGTAGGTAACAACACATCTGCCACGCTGACCCTCAACACGGGGGTCCCTCGGGGGTGTATGCTTAATCCCCTCCTGTACTCCCTGTTCACCCGCGATTGTGTGGCCACGCACGACTCCAACACCATCATCTAGTTTGCTGACGACACGACGGTGGTAGGCCTGATCACCGATGATGATGAGACTGTCTGAGGAAGATATTTTATGAAGAAAATATTTGAGTAGTTCTTCAAAGTAAATAAGGCATACTTTTATGACTGCTGAATACCAACTATCAATCACTTAGATCATGTATTTTCAGGGAGATATACCTCACGAAGAAGCTGCTCTCCATCCTTTTTCTCTCCGCCTCAGTGTCTGCACCACACAGACCAGACAAGTAAGCGCGCAATGGATTACGGTCATTGTAGTTTTTTAAATGTTATTATTCTTTTACATTTTTTAATTTAAGGGGTAGATCAGCTTTAATAGTGCATATATATTGTAGATTCCATCAATGTAATTGTCTGCGTCATTAAATGTTAAATATTGGCGTGTTGGAAACTACAACTCCCTACTACATTGCACTGTACAGGTTTGGTCTGATTTATCTCAAAAGAAACTGTGCGTTGCACTATCCGAAAAAAGATGAACAAATTGGAATTCAAATAAGTCGGATGTTTACATACACTTAGGTTGGAGTCATTAAAACTCGTTCTTCAACCACTCGACAAATGTCTTGTTAACAAACTATAGTTTTGCAAGTCGGTTAGGACATCTACTTTGTGCATGACACAAGTAATTTCCAACAATTGTTTACAGACAGATTATTTCGCTTATGATTCACTGTATCACAATTCCAGTGGGTCAGAAGTTTACATACACTAAGCTGACTGCCTTTAAACAGCTTGGAAAATTCCCAAAAATTATGTCATGGCTTTAGAAGCTTCTGATAGGCTAATTGACATCATTTGAGTCAATTGGAGGTGTACATGTGGATGTATTTCAAGGCCTACCTTCAAACTCAGTGCCTCTTTGCTTGACATCATGGGAAAATCAAAAGAAATCAGTCAAGACCTCAGAAAAACATTGTAGACCTCCACAACTCTGGTTCATCCTTGGGAGCAATTTCCAAATGCCTGAAGCTACCACGTTCATCTGTACAAACAATAGTACGCAAGTATAAACACCATGGGACCACGCAGCCGTCATACCGCTCAGGAAGGAGACGCGTTCTGTCTCCTAGAGATGGACCTACTTTGGTGCGAAAAGTGCAAATCAATCCCAGAACAACAGCAAAGGACCTTGTGAAGATGCTGGAGGAAACCGGTACAAAAGTATCTATATCCATAGTAAAACAAGTCCTATATTGACATAAACTGAAAGGCCGCTCGGCAAGGAAGAAGCCACTGCTCCAAAACTGCCATAAAAATCCAGACTACGGTTTGCAACTGCACATGGGGACAAAGATCGTACTTTTTGGAGAAATGTTATCTGGTCTGATGAAACACAAATAGGACTGTTTGGCCATATTGACCATTGTTATGTTTGGAGGAAAAAGGAGGACGCTTGCAAGCCGAAGAACACCATCCCAACCGTGAAGCACGGGGGTGGCAGCATCATGTTGTGGGGGTGCTTTGCTGCAGAAGGGACTGGTGCACTTCACAAACTAGATGGCATCATGAGGAAGAACAATTATGGGGATATATTGAAGCAACATCTTAAGACATCAGTCAGGAAGTTAAAGCTTGGTCGCAAATGGGTCTTCCAAATGGACAATGGCACCAAACATACTTCCAAAGTTGTGGCAAAATGGCTTAAGGACAACAAAGTCAAGGTATTGGAGTGGCCATCACAAAGCCCTGACCTCAATCCCATTGAAAATTTGTGGGCAGAACTGAAAAAGCGTGTGCGAGCAAGGAGGTCTACAAACCTGATTCAGTTACACCATCTCTGTCAGGAGGAATGGGCCAAAATTCACCCAACTTATTGTAGGAAGCTTGTGGAAGGCTACCCGAAACGTTTGACCCAAGTTAAACAATTTAAAGGCAATGCTACCAAATACTAATTGAGTGTATGTAAACTTCTGACCTACTGCGAATGTGATGAAAGAAATAAAAGCTGAAATAAATAATTCTCTCTACTATTATTCCGACATTTACATTCTTAAAATAAAGTGATGATCCTAACTGACCTAAAACATGGTATTTTTACTAGGATTAATTGTCAGGAATTGTAAAAAACTGAGTTCAAATGCATTTGGTTATGGTGTAGGTAAACTTCCGACTTCAACTGTATCTGAATTTTCAGGTAATTTCTCAGCACTGCACATTACATACGCTCACACACACAAAACACACACAGACATGCATATTGACTCCACACACACATGCACACACTTTCACATTCTCCACGTGTGCTGCTGCTACTCTGTTTATTATCTATTCTGATTGCCTAGTTACTTTTACCCCTACATGCATGTACATATTGCCTCAACTATCTCGTACCCCTGCACATTGACTCAGTACGGGTACTCCTTGTATATAGCCTCATTACTACCTGGTACCCCTGCACATTGACTCAGTACTGGTACTCCTTGTATATAGCCTCATTACTACCTGGTACCCCTGCACATTGACTCAGTACTGGTACTCCTTGTATATAGCCTCATTACTACCTGGTACCCCTGCACATTGACTCAGTACTGGTACTCCTTGTATATAGCCTCATTACTACCTGGTACCCCTGCATATTGACTCAGTACTGGTACTCCTTGTATATAGCCTCATTACTACCTGGTACCCCTGCACATTGACTCAGTACTGGTACTCCTTCTACATAACCTCATTACTACCTGGTACCCCTGCACATTGACTCAGTACTGGTACTCCTTGTACATAGCCTCATTACTACCTGGTACCCCTGCACATTGACTCAGTACGGGTACTCCTTGTATATAGCCCCATTACTACCTGGTACCCCTGCACATTGACTCAGTACTGGCACTACTTGTATATAGCCTCATTACTACCTGGTACCCCTGCACATTGACTCAGTACTGGTACTCCTTGTATATAGCCTCATTACTACCTGGTACCCCTGCATATTGACTCAGTACTGGTACGCCTTGTATATAGCCTCATTACTACCTGGTACCCCTGTGCATTGACTCAGTACTGGTACTCCTTGTATAAAGCCTCATTACTACCTGGTACCCCTGCACATTGACTCAGTACTGGTACCCCTTGTATAAAAGCCTCATTATTGTTATTTGTTGTGTTACTATTTTCTTTTTTTATTAGCAAATGTTCTTACTTTTTAACTCTGCATTTTTGGGAAAGGGGTGGTAATTAATCATTTCCACGTAAAGTCTACACCGGTTGTATTTGTCGCATGTGACAAATTTCATTTGATTTGAGAGGAAAGAGGAGGAAAGCAAGGGGGATAAGAGTTGAACAGAGCAGAGAGGAGAGTGGAGGAGAGGAGAGTGGAGGAGAGGGGAGGAGAGGAGAGGTGAACAGAGGAGAGGAGAGGAGAGGAGAGGAGAGGAGAGGAGAGGAGAGGAGAGGAGAGGAGAGGAGAGGAGAGGAGAGGAGAGGAGAGGATGAAGAGTTGAACAGAGCAGAGAGGAGAGTAGAGGAGAGGAGAGTGGAAGAGATGAGAGGAGGGTAGAGGAGAGGGGAGGAGAAGAGAGGAGAGGAGAGGAAGGGAGGGAGGAGAACAGAGCAAAGAAGAGAGGACAGGAGAGGAGAGTGGAGGAGAGGAGAGGGAGGAGAGTAGAGGAGAGTAGAGGAGAGGAGAGGAGAGGAGAGGAGAGGAGAGGAGAGGAGAGGAGAGGAGAGGAGAGGAGAGGAGAGGAGAGGAGAGGGGAGGGGAGGGGAGGAGAGGTGAACAGAGTGGATATGAGAGGAGAGGAGAGGGGAGGAGAGGGTGGAGAGTGTAGGAGAGGGAGTGGAGGTGACCAGAGCAGAGAGGAGAGGAGAGAAGAGTAGAGTAGAGGAGAGGGGAGGAGACGGAGAGGAGAGGAGAGGGGAGGGGAGGAGAGGAGAGAGAGGAGAGGAGAGTGTAGGAGAGGGAGTGGAGGTGAACAGAGCAGAGATGAGAGTAGAGGAGAGGCGGGGGGAGAGGAGAGGAGAGGGAGGGAGGAGAGGTGAACAGAGCGGAGAGGAGAGTAGATGAGAGGCGGGGGGAGAGGATAGATGAACAGAAGAGCGGGGGGTGGAGAGGGGAGGTGAACAGAGGAGAGGTGGGGGAGGGGGGGAGAGGAGAGGTGAACAGAGGAGAGTGTGGGGGAGAGGGGAGGTGAACAGAAGGGAGGCGGGGGGAGAGGAGAGGTGAACAGAGGAGAGGTGGGGGGAGGAGAGGAGAGATGAACAGAAGGGTGGCGGGGGTGACAGTGTCATTCTGTCCTCTGTCCTCAGTCCTCAGTCTCAGCTCTGAGCTGTAGAGATCAGTTTTAGGTCAGTAGAGCAGTGTGGTGCTGAGGCTACATGAGGCCAGTCTGTGTGTGTCTGGCTGACAGCATTTCTCACTCCATCACTCTGGATTCATTTGCTAAACCATTGAGATAAGTAGTGTTAAAGTCATTCACTAACAGTCCCTCATAAAATGCACAAACACAACGTGCTTAAACACACACACACACACACACACACACACACACACACACACACACACACACACACACACACACACACACACACACACACACACACACACACACACACATTCACACACACACACACAATATAAAAGCACTTATCTCAGTGTTAAGGATGCATAAAGAATCTGTGGAACGAAGAGGGAGTAAATAGATTCCCCCATGAAGAATCCAATAAGGAGTTTAGAGATCTCTTGGTAAATGGAAAAACCTGGAGATCAAATATGTACATGTCATTCGCCATATTCACAGGCTGATTGAACTGTCACCAGAGGGGGGAGAATGAGAGAGAGAGAGGGCAGAGTCCTGGGCAGAATCCCTGATAACTGGACAGTGTCTCTGTCTCTATTCCAGCCAGGAGAATCCTCTCTGCCAGGGCTAAAACTAGCACACGATAAGAGGACTCCGTCTCTTGATGCACCCCCCCCTCCCCCCCCTTGCTGAGGTGTTAGTAATACGAGTGGAGGGAGCAGATTGAAGGGATCGCGAGTGAAATAAAGACAGAGTGTGAGTAGATACTGGAAAGATAGAGTGCCAGACCGTGTGCCAAGGCCCAAGTCTTGCCTGAATGGCACAAATCCCCTCCTTTTGAGTCCAACCCCTTTAGCTGTCTGTCATTTCCTTGCCATACCAGCTGATACCTCTGTTGCATGTGTACAAGAATGCATGCAAGGTCCTTTCTGCATCTGTGTGTGTTGGTGTGTCAGTCAGTCTAATGAGTGTGTGTTTGTGTTTGTGTTTTTGTGCAAGAAGAAGAGGAGTTTACAGCCCCCTTTAATCAACAAGCGCCCTGTGTATTCACCAGGCCAATTAAGAGTCATTCATTTGCTAATGAAGGCCCTGCCGAGGTCTAAACAGCTCCTAGGGGCATGCAGACAAAGCATGCAGTCAGCAAGCACAGCACAGCCACACACAGCCCTCTCTGCTCCGTACAGCACAGCCACACACAGCCCTCTCTGCTCCATACAGCACAGCCACACACAGCCCTCTCTGCTCCGTACAGCACAGCCAAACACAGCCCTCTCTGCTCCATACAGCACAGCCACACACAGCCCTCTCTGCTCCATACATCACAGCCACACACAGCCCTCTCTGCTCCATACATCACAGCCACACACAGCCCTCTCTGCTCCATACATCACAGCCACACACAGCCCTCTCTGCTCCGTACAGTACAGCCACACACAGCCCTCTCTGCTCCATACATCACAGCCACACACAGCCCTCTCTGTTCCATACATCACAGCCACACACAGCCCTCTCTGCTCCGTACATCACAGCCACACACAGCCCTCTCTTCTCCGCACAGCACAGCCACACACAGCCCTCTCTTCTCCGCACAGCACAGCCACACACAGCCCTCTCTGCTCCGTACATCACAGCCACACACAGCCCTCTCTTCTCCGCACAGCACAGCCACACACAGCCCTCTCTGCTTCGTACATTACAGCCACACACAGCCGTCTCTGCTCCGTACATCACAGCCACACACAGCCCTCTCTGCTCCATACATCACAGCCACACACAGCCCTCTCTGCTCCGTACAGCACAGCCACACACAGCCCTCTCTGCTCCGTACATCACAGCCACACACAGCCCTCTCTGCTCCATACATCACAGCCACACACAGCCCTCTCTGCTCCATACATCACAGCCACACACAGCCCTCTCTTCTCCGCACAGCACAGCCACACACAGCCCTCTCTTCTCCGCACAGCACAGCCACACACAGCCCTCTCTTCTCCGCACAGCACAGCCACACACAGCCCTCTCTGCTCCGTACATCACAGCCACACACAGCCCTCTCTTCTCCGCACAGCACAGCCACACACAGCCCTCTCTGCTCCGTACATCACAGCCACACACAGCCCTCTCTTCTCCACACAGCACAGCCACACACAGCCCTCTCTTCTCCGCACAGCACAGCAGGCGCCATAGTCATATGCCCGTTTTCACCCGCTTTCTCTGCCCACTTAGCACATCCCACCAGCCAGCCCCTCAACAGTAAAAACGTATAATTGAATTCATTATTCCCTAGTTTTATGACTTGTTCCGCTATGGGTTTAATTCACCCTGTAAAAAATGAGGCCTTTCTCCTCCGCTACCTTTCCTCCTCTCCTCTCCTCTCCTCTCCTCTCCTCTCCTCTCCTCTCCTCTCCTCTCCTCTCCTCTCCTCTCCTCTCCTCTCCTCTCCTCTCCTCTCCTCTCCTCTCCCAGGCTCCTCGGCACAGTGCTTGCTCTGCTCCCTGTGCCGTGGGCTCCTGTGCCGTGGGAGCTGTCTCCTCTCCTCCGCTAATCAACTCCTCAAGGTTGGAGGAGAGGAAGAGGTGGGAGGAGGAGGTGAGGATGGACTGACTGAGTGCCAGATAACATCAGAAAGCTTTGCTAGCTCTGTAATAGGCAAAAATGCTTGACCTTCAAAATGACTCCCATCACGAACTCCATTTGAAGGAGTTTGGCCGTCTACATATTGATTTAGTCATGAGAATATAATCTGAAAACATTTTTGTCAATATTTCCTCTGCTGGGTTTGGATTCCTGGAGAGAGATGATGCCGAGTCAGTCTGCAGCAGCAGTGCAAGGTTATCAGCAGCATCTTTGTACTCCTCTGAGATGTGTCTTTTGTGATAAACAGAGTTTATTTAATAGTTTTCTTAGACAGCCTTGGCAGAGCCTTTCTGTAGACAGTGCCTGTGGGCTCCACTCCTTGGCTCGGGCCCTGACGCAAAACACCAAAGACTGGAGATGAGGGCTCTTCTGACAGCCTGGCAGAACCACCCGCTCCCCTGACTTCAGGGCTTTTTCTAGTGTCCTCCTTAGCTTGTATAGTGTTCAGCCTCTCTCCTTAGCATAGTGCTCATGCTCTCTGCAGGGCAAGAGAAGGCCATAGCATAGCCAGCAGGGTGTTTACCTCCTGCTCTCACACAGTTCTATAGAGGCAGGCAGAGAGACACACAGCCCATACAAAACACTACACTACCAACTTGCAGAGTAGTCTACAGAACTCTCCCAGTAATCCCCTAGTATTGATAAAACATTGGCTGTTAAATAGGTGTAATTAACACCTTATACCTGTAACCGTTTATATTGAAAAGTCAGCTACTTTTTATCCTGTAGTAATCTTTTAATAATGCTATTTCTGTGAAGCGGCTGTAATATAGATTCCAGTTAATTTTATATTTTGCTTCTATTTCTCCCTAGTTGCATTTCATTTCACTTGTTTGTTTTTTGTTGATTTTGGATGAGGATCCAGTCCAGGCTTTGATCCTGACTGACTGACTGAGATCCCAGCCCAGTACTGTGTCTCTGTTATGGGGCAGTCATTGGCACAGAGCGCCCCGGAGCATGGAACCACGCCATGGGCACACAGCACACTGACTCTGGGGTTATGTAGGGAATATGGCTGCTGTGTTTTACCATTGGAGAGTGAATGGTTTCATTTCATAGTGTCAACATAAACTGAACACAGATCATAAAGCATTATGGCACTCGCAGACAGGGACAGGGTTTTCAATCCAAACCGCACGTCTGTGTGGGTGAGAGGAGGCAGAGATGATGGAGTCAGATACACACTGAAGAAGGTTAGCATAGACACGTATGTGGCATCTGTGCTCCTGCCTGCTGGAAAAAATAAGAATTTCTGGAGTTCTTTACATTTTGTGTGTGAACCAATAAACAGTCATGGAAAATAAATAGATCTGGTTCCTTCATCTTATGCAATGTGACCAGCTGGATGGTGTACTGTTCAGGATAAATATAGGTCCTCTTTTGTTCTGGTGGTAGTGTGTGGGTCGGGCTCTGATGATGTAATTTACAGTTGTTAGTGTAGCAGGAAGCACAGTTGGCGGTTGGTTGGCTAGGTCTGGCACCACCGCACCATCAGAGGTATTTGGAGGGTGGCATTATTTCCCTGTGATCCAGCAAAGCCCTACAAGAAGAAAGAGAGAGAGCAAAAGCCACAGGAAGAGTGTGAGAGAGAGAGAGAGAGAGAGAGAGAGAGAGAGAGAGAGAGAGAGAGAGAGAGAGAGAGAGAGAGAGAGAGAGAGAGAGAGAGAGAGAGAGAGAGAGAGAGAGAGATCAGTACATGGTGTGAGGGAGAGGCAGAGAGAGAAAGGGAAATGGTGAGAGTAAGAACATGGAGTAGTGGTAGTGGTGTGTGGGTAAAATCACTAGGGAAGCCAAGCCAGAGAAAAAAGCCACATTACAACTTATGTGTTGTGATAATTGCGGTGTTTTCTCTATTAACTGTTTGTTTATATGCTTTGCCACCGTGATAGGCCTAAGGCCAAGTAAATAAGAAGACAAATACATTCAACCACACCTTTGTTTCATCACATCTGTGGAGATGAGAGAACCTTCCAGAAGGACAACCATCTCTGCAGCACTCCACCAATCAGGCCTTTATGGTAGAGTGGCAAGACAAAAGCCACTCCTCAGTAAAAGGCACATGACAGCCCACTTGGAGTTTGCCAAAGGGCACCTAAAGAACTCTCAGACCATGAGAAACAAGATTCTCTGGTCTGATGAAACCAAGATTGAACTCTTTGGCCTGAATGCCAATCGTCACTTCTGGAGGAAACCTGGCACCATCCCTACGGTGAAGCATGGTGGTGGCAATATCATGCTGTGGGGATGTTCTTCAGCGGCAGGGACTGGGAGACTAGTCAGGATCGAGGGAAAGATGAACAGAGGAAAGTACAGAGGGATCCTTGATGAAAAGCTGCTACAGAGTGCTCAGAACCTCAGACTGGGGTGAAGGTTCACCTTCCAACAGGACAACGACCCTAAGCACACAGCCAAGACAACGCAGGAGTGGCTTCTGGACAAGTCTCTGAATGTCCTTTGAGTGGCCAAGCCAAAGCGCACACTTGTCCCCGATCGAACATCTCTGGAGAGACCTGAAAATAGTTAGCAAAGTGTTTAAAAACGTGTTTTTGCTTTTTCATTATGGGGTATTGTGTGTAATTTGATGAGGGGAAAAAGCAATTTCATCAATTTTAGAATGAGGCTGTAACGTAACAAAATGTGAAACAAGTCAAGTGGTCTGAATACTTCCCGAATGCACTGTACATGACTGTACAAGCAAGTTAAAGCTACAATATTTAACTTTTTGGGCAACCTGACCAAATTCACATAGAAATGTCAGTTATAGATCTGTCATTCTCATTGAAAGCAAGTCTAAGAAGCATTAGATTTCTTTCCAGGTGCATTATTTCTATGCTTCAGTTTTTCTATGCTTTAGTTTTTGCATCTTTTACGTTCAACTTTTTTATGCCAGCTTCAAACAGCTGAAAATAAAATACTTTTGCTTATGGAATATATATTTCACAGTGGTTTTGATGGTACAGTGATTCTCTGCACTATACTTGCTTGTTTTGTCATATAAACTGAAATTAGGAAAACATTCTTAATTTTTGCAACCAGGAAATGGCGTAGTGATTTCAGCATAGTGCATCTTTAATGTTTCCAACATTTTCTGACTACTAAACAACTATTGATTTAGAACCATGGCGAGTTACCGCAAGTCACAATGAAAACAGGAGCTGCCTCCACTATTCCAGCACCATTTCAACTTCAACATTTCATAATTTCATCTCTTCATCATGCTTAGTCTAATACAGTGACAACTAAAAGATACTAAAAACTATTTAGTCTAATCAACGTAAATCAAATCAAATCAAATCAAATTTTATTAGTCACATACACATGGTTAGCAGATGTTAATGCGAGTGTAGCGAAATGCTTGTGCTTCTAGTTCCGACAATGCAGTAATAACCAACAAGTAATCTAACCTAACAATTCCACAACTACTACCTTATACACACACAAGTGTAAAGGGATAAAGAATATGTACATAAAGATATATGAATGAGTGGTGGTACAGAACGGCATAGGCAAGATGCAGTAGATGGTATAGAGTACGGTATATACATATGAGATGAGTACTGTAGGGTATGTAAACATAAAGTGGCATAGTTTAAAGTGGCTAGTGGTACATGTATTACATAAAGATGGCAAGATGCAGTAGATGATATAGAGTACAGTATATACATATGAGATGGGTAATGTAGGGTATGTAAACATTATATTAAGTGGCATTGTTTAAAGTGGCTAGTGGTACATTTTTACATAATTTCCATCAATTCCCATTTTTAAGTGGCTGGAGTTGAGTCAGTATGTTGGCAGCGGCCGCTAAATGTTAGTGGTGGCTGTTTAACAGTCTGATGGCCTTGAGATAGAAGCTGTTTTTCAGTCTCTCGGTCCCTGCTTTGATGCACCTGTACTGACCTCGCCTTCTGGATGATAGCGGGGTGAACAGGCAGTGGCTTGGGTGGTTGTTGTCCTTGATGATCTTTATGGCCTTCCTGTGACATCGGGTGGTGTAGGTGTCCTGGAGGGCAGGTAGTTTGCCCCCGGTGATGCGTTCTGCAAACCTCACTACCCTCTGGAGAGCCTTACGGTTGTGGGCGGAGCAGTTGCCGTACCAGGCGGTGATACAGCCCGACAGGATGCTCTCGATTGTGCATCTGTAGAAGTTTGTGAGTGCTTTTGGTGACAAGCCGAATTTCTTCAGCCTCCTGAGGTTGAAGAGGCGCTGCTGCGCCTTCTTCACAACGCTGTCTGTGTGGGTGGACCAATTCAGTTTGTCCGTGATGTGTACACCGAGGAACTTAAAACTTTCCACCTTCTCCACTACTGACCCGTCGATGTGGATAGGGGGGTGCTCCCTCTGCTGTTTCCTGAAGTCCACAATCATCTCCTTTGTTTTGTTGACGTTGAGTGTGAGGTTATTTTCCTGACACCACACTCCGAGGGCCCTCACCTCCTCCCTGTAGGCCGTCTCGTCGTTGTTGGTAATCAAGCCTACCACTGTAGTGTCAACCGCAAACTTGATGATTGAGTTGGAGGCGTGCATGGCCACGCAGTCGTGGGTGAACAGGGAGTACAGGAGAGGGCTCAGAACGCACCCTTGTGGGGCCCCAGTGTTGAGGATCAGCGGGGTGGAGATGTTGTTACCTACCCTCACCACCTGGGGGCGGCCCGTCAGGAAGTCCAGGACCCAGTTGCACAGGGCGGGGTCGAGACCCAGGGTCTCGAGCTTGATGACGAGTTTGGAGGGTACTATGGTGTTAAATGCTGAGCTGTAATCGATGAACAGCATTCTCACATGGGTATTCCTCTTGTCCAGATGGGTTAGGGCAGTGTGCAGTGTGGTTGCGATCGCGTCGTCTGTGGACCTATTGGGTCGGTAAGCAAATTGGAGTGGGTCTAGGGTGTCCGGTAGGGTGGAGGTGATATGGTCCTTGACTAGTCTCTCAAAGCACTTCATGATGACGGAAGTGAGTGCTACGGGGCGGTAGTCGTTTAGCTCAGTTACCTTAGCTTTCTTGGGAACAGGAACAATGGTGGCCCTCTTGAAGCATGTTGGAACAGCAGACTGGGATAAGGATTGATTGAATATGTCCGTAAACACACCAGCCAGCTGGTCTGCGCATGCTCTGAGGACGCGGCTGGGAATGCCGTCTGGGCCTGCAGCCTTGCGAGGGTTAACACGTTTAAATGTTTTACTCACCTCGGCTGCAGTGAAGGAGAGCCCGCAGGTTTTGGTAGGGGGCCGTGTCAGTGGCACTGTATTGTCCTCAAAGCGGGCAAAAAAGTTGTTTAGCCTGTCTGGGAGCAAGACATCCTGGTCCGCGACGGGGCTGGTTTTCTTTTTGTAATCCGTGATTGACTGTAGACCCTGCCACATACCTCTTGTGTCTGAGCTGTTGAATTGCGACTCGATTTTGTCTCTGTACTGGGACTTAGCCTGTTTGATTGCCTTGCGGAGAGAATAGCTACACTGTTTGTATTCGGTCATGCTTCCGGTCACCTTGCCCTGGTTAAAAGCAGTGGTTCGCGCTTTCAGTTTCACGCGAATGCTGCCGTCAATCCACGGTTTCTGGTTTGGGAATGTTTTAATCGTTGCTGTGGGTACGACATCGTCAATGCACTTCCTAATGAACTCGCTCACCGAATCAGCATATTCGTCAATATTGTTGTTGGACGCAATGCGGAACATATTCCAATCCGCGTGATCGAAGCAGTCTTGAAGCGTGGAATCAGATTGGTCGGACCAGCGTTGAACAGACCTGAGCGCGGGAGCTTGTTGTTTTAGTTTCTGTTTGTAGGCTGGAATCAACAAAATGGAGTCGTGGTCAGCTTTTCCGAAAGGGGGGCGGGGGAGGGCCTTATATGCGTCGCGGAAATTAGTATAACAATGATCTAGGGTTTTTCCAGCCCTGGTAGCACAATCGATATGCTGATAGAATTTAGGGAGTTTTGTTTTTAGATTAGCCTTGTTAAAATCCCCAGCTACGATGAATGCAGCCTCAGGGTGTGTGGTTTCCAGTTTACAAAGAGTCAGATAAAGTTCGTTCAGGGCCATCGATGTGTCTGCTTGGGGGGGAATATATACGGCTGTGATTATGATCGAAGAGAATTCCCTTGGTAGATAAGGCGGTCGACATTTGATTGTGAGGAGTTCTAGATCAGGTGAACAGAATGACTTGAGTTCCTGTGTGTTGTTATGATGATCACACCACGTCTCGTTAATCATAAGGCATACCCCCCCGCCCCTCTTCTTACCAGAAAGATGTTTGTTTCTGTCGGCGCGATGCATGAAGAAACCAGCTGGCTGCACCGACTCCGTTAGCGTCTCTTGAGTTAGCCATGTTTCCGTGAAGCAGAGCACGTTGTAATCCCTGATGTCTCTCTGGAATGCTACCCGTGCTCGGATTTCATCAACCTTATTGTCAAGAGACTGGACATTGGCGAGTAGTATGCTAGGGAGTGGAGCGCGATGTGCCCGTCTCCGAAGCCTGACCAGGAGACCGCCTCGTTTGCCCCTTTTACGGCGTCGCACAGGGTCGCCGGCTGGGATCAGATCCATTGTATTGGGTGGAAGGCAAAACACTGGATCCGTTTCGGGAAAGTCATATTCCTGGTAGGAACGATGATGAGTTGACGTTAATCGTATATTCAGTAGTTCCTCCCGACTGTATGTAATGAAACCTAAGATTACCTGGGGTACCGATGTAAGAAATAACACATAAAAAAACAAAATACTGCATATTTTCCAAGGAACGCGAAGCGAGGCGGCCATCTCGTTTCGGCGCCGGACGTAAGCGTAATATGATGTGTCTATCCATGGTACTGATTGATGTGTGTGTGTGTGTGTGTGTGTGTGTGTGTGTGTGTGTGTGTGTGTGTGTGTTTGTGTGTGTGTGTGTGTGTGTGTGTGTGTGTGTGTGTGTGTGTGTGTGTGTGTGTGTGTGTGTGTGTGTGTGTGTGTGTGTGTGTGTGTGTGTGTGTGTGTGTGTGTGTGTGTGCGTGCAAGTAGAAAAAACATGTTGACTCACCATACGTCAATGCCATCCTTCTCTCTTTCATGTTGCAGAAACGGTCTGACTTTCATACAGTACACGCTTTTAGGTTTTGTTGTCCTAGGCTACCTGGCTAAAATGCTTGCTTGCAAGCCTAACTTCCTTTCAAGGGCAACAATGAGCTAGCTAGTTAACATTAGACTACTAGCTACATTTAACTACATATTGAACTTCTATCCTCTCAGGCCAGGGGCGCAATGTATGACTTGATGTTTGGAACACAATCGTCGTTATAACTATTGGTCAGTACGGATAATTAAGTTAATCCACAAGTCCAAATCCCTATCTCCATCCATGGCTAATTTAGGAACGCGCCAATTTTAGCTAGCTAGCTAGCCAGTGGAGGACAACGACACAATAAGATTCAACAATGTATATTTTTTCTGTCAGTTATGTTTTGCTTTTGATGTGATGTGATTGGTGTGAAGCCAAATACAAACTGGCTTCCCTTGACACTTTTTGTTGAGTGTGCCAGTACCATTCACAGTTGAGCTCACTCATTTTAGCTCAACGCTGATTGGCTATTATTTTTTTAACAAGGGAGGCCAAATGATCGCTGGCTTACCTTGCATTCAATTCTACGGGTGGCAACAATGTCATACTCTTTTTGGCCAGACAGCATCAGATAGATGGCTTACACATACTGAGGGGTTCTGTTTCGCTCGCTCCAATACTTTCTCTGGTGAGATGATACATTTAGCCTCTTGCGCATTGAAGGAAAATTATGAAACACAGAGACTAAAGATAAGATATTTTTCTTTTTTTCTTGCAATATTTTTTGGGGAAGCCTGGCTTCCCTTGGCATCAGTGAATACACTTCACTGGCGTGAAGTAAAAGACATACAGAGAAAGGGAAGGAAGATGCTGCTGGCTGGCAAACTCCAGTGTTTACCATCTTGACAGAAAGCAGCTCACCGCATTACTGACTAGATTACCATGCTGCTGTTTACTCTGCAGGACTGGCCTGACACTGTCTTACGTGTGTGTGTGTGTGTGTGTGTGTGTGTGTGTGTGTGTGTGTGTGTGTGTGTGTGTGTGTGTGTGTGTGTGTGTGTGTGTGTGTGTGTGTGTGTGTGTGTGTGTGTGTGTGTGTGTGTGTGTGTGTGTGTGTGTGTGTGTGTGTGTGTGTGTGTGTCTTTCTGTGTGTGTGTGTGTGTGTGTGTGTGTGTGTCTTTCTGTGTGTCTTTGTGCAGGTCTGGACTGGTGTGACACTGTCTTATGGGTTAACACATGTGTAGTGTGAGGCGAAGAGGGGAAGAAGGGAGATAGTGTCTGTTTGTGAAGAAGGCATGCCTGGCACGTACAGCTCTACTGAGAAAAAGAGCTTTGTATCCTCCTCTTCACCAGGGGAAATAAAGAGAAGATGAGACAAAAAACTTTTCTATCGCTCCAGGCTACTGTTACCTGGCAGTCGCCAAGGAATTCAAAATATAATTCTGCCCCTGCATATATTCCACACAGATACTGCTCAGTTCTAATACACTAGCACACACATACATACACAGGCAGACTGCATGTCAAACCTCCAGGAACATGTTACAGAGGAGAGAGAAGCCTGCTAAGACCCCCAGGCAGCAGGGGACCTCTGTCTTTTCTTTTGGATTCATGGACGTCTTTTAAAAAAGATGTTGGTTTCTCCCGGGCTGTCACCCCCGGCCCTGTGTCCCTTTGACTCCCAGCCATTTGCATAGGCAGCGTTATGCTCTGTTATTCCTCCATGCAGGATAGATATATGGGTCGGCTTTAAGAAAACTCCACTTTGGAGAAAGGGACCGCTGCGTGGAACTGGGGGAGAGAGAGAGGCGGGTGGAGGATAGTAAGTGATAGTGATGGACGGTGGGGATATAAATAGAAGTGGTGATGACAGGATAATACATGGCCCTTTCTGCCGGGCGGAGGTTCAGGCCTGTCAGTGAGACAACCGGGGGAGAGGGGGAAGAGGGAGGGAGGAGTAGAGAGGGATGAGATGAGGAGGGGGAAAGAGGTTCGTGGCGGTGGTGTCTTTTCCAGGTCACTGTGAGCTCCAAGAGGTGCAGGAAGGAAGAGGCCTTGATTAATTATGCTCATTATCGTCATCATCCTGGCCAGTGGCATTAATCAACCTGGTGTCAGAGACAGGACAGGACAGGGGCAAGGGGAGGTGGCTGTCCTACAGTGGACATAGGGGCAGCTGATTAAAACCCACCACAAACTCACCTCTCGTGTCCACTGTGTCCATTTCCCTCCCCGAGTCCTGTCATTGTCAGTAAGGTTGTTGTCTATCCTTCTGTTGTTACACTGCTCCATCACACACAGCTAGCAGACTAACATTGGAGTCAATGATAGCTCTTTACGATATGCCAATAGAGTCAGCAGCATATCAAACCATTGCAGCTAACTTGACATGCAGCCAGCTATCCAACTGAAAATGCTACAGTTGTAGGTCGTTTGCTATGAACTGTAATGAGCGGTTCTGACAAGTCATTTTAATTTCAGCATTTAATGTGACAGGTCATGTTCATTATGACGTAATATGGCATTTATGAGTGTAGATATCAAAATACTGTACAATGTTCACAAACAGCTTAGCATGCATTTTCACAAATAAATATCACATTTATGGGACATTTGACTTCCTTGATATTTGATGGCCCTTAGCGTGTGGACCTTTTTCCATCCTCTCTTCCAATCTTGTTCTTCTCTTTTCTTCCTCTATTTCAATTAGCCATCCCTCTATATATACAGTATCTCTCTCTCTCTCTCTAGCTCTCTCTCTCTCTCGCGCTCTCTCTCTCTCTAGCTCTCTCTCTCTCTCTCTCTCTCTCTCTAGCTCTCTCTAGCTCTCTCTCTCTCTCTCGCTCTCTCTCTCTCTCTCTCTCTCTCTCTCTCTCTCTCTCTCTCTCTCTCTCTCTCTCTCTCTCTCTCTCTCTCTCTCTCTCTCTAGCTCTCTCTCTATACGTATATACAGTATCTCTCTCTCTAGCTCTCTCTCTCTCTCTCTCTCTCTCTTTCTCTCTCTCTCTCTCTCTAGCTCTCTCTCCATACGTATATACAGTATCTCTCTCTCTCTCTCTCTCTAGCTCTCTCTCTCTCTAGCTCTCTCTCTCTCTCTCTCTCTAGCTCTCTCTCTATATATACAGTATTTCTCTCTCTCTCTCTCTAGCTCTCTCTCTCTCGCTCTAGCTCTCTCTCTAGCTCTCTCTCTCGCTCGCTCTAGCTCTCTCTCTCTCTCTCTCTCTAGCTCTCTCTAGCTCTCTCTCTCTCTCTCTCTCTCTCTAGCTCTCTCTCTCTGTTAATGTCGGACAGCTCCACGCAGCCATGACAACAGAACCCTGGATCAGATCAGCTCTGAGCGGAGTGATGCGTCTCACTCTGTTTTGTACAGGCTTCAGACGTTTCCCCAGCTGACTTGTATGTATCCATGTACACAGCTGACTTGTATGTATCCATGTACACAGCTTACTTGTATGTATCCATGTACACAGCTGGGAGTGCAGCAATATTTGTCTTTATAAGGCAGCCTGGCACGTCTGCAGAGGCCCCACTTCATTTATTCCACTTGCGTAGATTAAAGCTGGCATTACAAGTAAGGTCACACCATGCATCATTGTTACCTCGACATTGCTGGCACTACTGAGCGTAGCCTGGAGCGGCGGGCGGCAGGCAGGCAGGCGTCGGCATGGCGATATGCTGCTCCACCCCAGGGCCTCTGAATGGAGGAAATTTCCATCAGCATTTCCGTTTTCCTGCTTCCTGTTCTCCTTATTCTATAATCCTCTGGATCCAGACAGATCCCCATCCCACTAAGTGTATTTGGAGGTGGGCTGATGGGTGTGAATATGGAAGAGGAGGAGAGGTGTGAGTCAGCCATGTGTGAGATAAGATGAGGCCTCTCTCACTTAATTTTCACTGGGTGTGTATAACTGTCAATGTCCCTGGTTTGCTGTCCTAATACATAGACAGGGCATGATAATCCCTAGCACTCTGTGATGTCTGGGCAGGTGACAGGTGTTTTCTTCAATGGTTTGAACATTGTACATCCAAGGCCACTTTGTGTGACATACAAAGTGGACTAAGATCTCTAAATATTTATTTATGGTAGTTTATGCATTTTCAATGCTGTTGTTTGAATTGGTTTTTGAGTTGTTTCAAACACCAAGATCAAAAGAGTTTGAATTGATTGAAATCTTGATTAAAATCTCCTCATCTTTCTGTTTACACTCTCACAGGGATTAAAGTTCAGTGATGAGTTCTAGTGCTCTAAACTACAGCTCATATCATTTAAATATATTCATTATGCCCTAATCTATGGATTTCACATGACTGGGTAGTGGTGCAGCCATGGGTGGGCCTGGGAGTGCATAGGCCCACCCACTGGGGAGCCAGTCCCAGCTAATCAGAATTAGTTTTATTACAGACAGAAATACTCCTCCTTCTTGATATGCCACACCTGTCAGTTGGATAGATTATCTTGGCAGAAAAATGCTCACTAACAGGGATGTAAACACATTTGTGCAAAAAATGATAGAAATAATGTAAGACAAAACAGCCAGGACTCTTCCGCACCACATGACTCTCGCGTGTTTCTCTATAGAGGGAGGCAGAGAGACTGAGGTTCTAAAAGCAGCATGACGGCCATGGTGGTCAGTCCTCTTAACCTCAACCCAGCCTGCTTTCTAAAACCCAGGGACAGACAGCACTGCCACAGCCCCACCACATCATGGGGGATGGCAGCCAATTGTCCTTGTGAGGGAGGGAGGCTCAGAGGAGCTCTTTACCCTCTTACCTTTTCTCTGTTTGTCCTGATATTTATATCAGCTGTTTGTACTTGTCACGATCGTCTAAGGGAGGAGACCCAAACGCAGCGTGGTAAGTGTTCATTTTAATAGAATAAATAAACTGAACACTGAAACAACAACAAAGAGCGTGAACGAAACGAAACAGTCCTTCCTGTCTGGTGCAGACACAAAACAGAAAACAACTACCCACCACACACAGGTGGAAAAAGGCTACCTAAGTATGCTTCTCAATCAGAGACAACGATAGACAGCTGCCTCTGATTGAGAACCACACCCGGCCAAACACAAAGAAATAGAAAGCATAGAAAAATTAACATAGAATGCCCACCCCAACTCACGCCCTGACCAAACCAAAATAGAGACAGAAAAAGGATCTCTAAGGTCAGGGCGTGACAGTACTAATATTTATATCAGCTGTTTGTCCTGATATTTATATCAGTGTGCTCTTTATCTCAGTCTCACACTGACTGACTTTAACACAGTGTCCCTCACTGTGTCTCTTAAGAAGGACGTCTCCTTGAGAAAAGAAGTTGACAGAAGATACTGAGATGGTCAATGTGTATAAACACATTGCCATTGGTTTGTGTGTTGTGTTAATGCGCATTTCATTGTGTACTATACTCACATGCCAGTTTTATTAGGAGAGTTTTAGGGTGTGTTCAAGGAGTTATACATGTACTATGTGGCTGTGTGTATGTGTGTGTGTATGTGCGTGCATGCGTATGTGTGTCTGTGCATCAGCTGTGGCTCAGCCCTATGACTACCGTAGTATTGTGCATGGTGGCTTTCATCAGAGTCCTCATCGGTTGTATCTTTTTCACAGGGCTGTTGTGAGAAGATTTATCTTCCTTTTACTACATCACTGAAACAGTCTCGTAACTCATGAATGAACTCCATTCCACTCCAACACCCTGGCTCTCTCTCTCTCTCCTCATCCAGCTCTTATCCAGCTCCCTCCTTAGCATCTTATAGACGTCAATCAGGCTAATCTGCTCTCTCACGTAGCAGAAAGAGCCTCTTGGCTTTCACATTGACATCAAAGCATAGTGCCTGTCTGCCTTCAGAACTCAGCTCCCCAAGCAGCAAACTGTCCAGTCAACATCCCTTAGATCCAACACACACAAGCCCACCATCAGGGTTAGAGGCAATTGAAGACGTGTGTGTTTGGACCTGGGTATAATACACAATCAGGGATCTCAACGTGATCCTATACAAATTAAGATTGAAGTTCTTTTTCTGTATTTTTTGTTCAGATCACTTCATTTCATCTCTTTTCTGATTGTAAAATAGATTTGCATTCATATCAGCTCAATACAAAAGTCTACAGGTTGTAAAAGCCTACAAGCCTGCACGCAGGTTGTTAGATACTCTTCAAGATCAGATGTATTTCACATTAAAGTCATTTTTTTCAAATATTGCATGACTTGCTCTTAAAATGCAAATGCACTTCCTGATTTGCACTGTTTTTAATCAATGTTCATTAAGAAATGCTAGAGGCCATGACTGAAAGCGAACAAGGCTTGTCTTGGGGGTGTGGTTGGATGTGGGTGTTTCTTGAGTGTGTCTTTGCCATTCAATCACAACAAACAAGGCCAGTAGTAAAAACAGCGAGGTAAGCTAAGCTAGCTTTGCTATGGAAAAAACAACGTTTTGAAATTGAGGACTTCTTCCCTCCAGACTGACTTGCCATCTCAAGATGGTCAGCTAATTCAGTTATGTGTAGGCTAAAGCCTGCACTGACCTTGTGTTTAGCCAAGCTGACAGCAGATAGCTATCATAGCTTGGTGATAGCTGCAGCTGGCTAACCTATCTAGCTGATATTTCTCTGTCAAATCAGTTATGGCAAGATAGCAAGAGCTAGTGTCTGGAATGTGTTTCATAAGTAGTGATGGGAAGTTCAGCTCTTTTTACTGACTCTGCTCTTTTCCACTTGTTCAATAAAAATAATGAATCTTTTGACTCATTTTGTCCATTTGAGTCAGTAATGCCCAGAGCACACAAGACCCCCTACCGGCGAACGATCAACTGAAAACTGGAAAGAGTCATGATTCTGCAAGCCTCTCGTTCACATGTCGTTCACCACAGGGGGCTTATTGGAGCTGTCTTTTGTGACTGAGACGTTTAAACATGTGCTTTAAACAATGTACATTTGTTTGTTTGCTAGGCATACAAATATGATTATTTCTTGATATATTTAAAACAAGGTCTAGTTGTGGCCATAACTGGACTAGATTGTGAGCGACTCTTGGCAGAATGCATTGCTTGACTGCCGTTCATGAACTGCAGCACGCCAAATTATTTGTTCTCGAGTTGGAGTTTGTTGAGCAGAGGCTGTGTATGTTTTGGTTCTACAAAGCTGTATCCATCATAATATTCAATAATCAATTAATTGCAATCATTCTTGCACCATGCGATCAAAGTAAGTTAGGGCAAACGATGACTACAGTGAACGAGTCACTCAGAGAAACTAATAATGACTCTTGAGTCAGTAAAAATAGTTGTTCAAAAATAACCAATTATTAGCGAACTGCACATCAATATTCATAAGACGTTCATTCTACAACACCTTGCTCCAAAAGAATCTTGCAACTTACTTTCAATGTTTCATCAGGTCATGTAAATACATGACCTCGTGGAAACGGCGAGTTGAATGCCCGGTCTTGAGTCAGCTCAGCTGTCCTACAACAGAATGTTCTAGAACTGGCTAGTTTTGTCTCTCTTTATGTCCGCTGTTAGATCTTTCCTGGGGGACAAATCCCAGAAGTAATATTCCTACAGGCATAGGTTACCTGTGGACATTGCATAAACATCGCCCAGCTGGAGTGTAGATACATTTATCAACAAAAAACAGTCTCTACCCATGGGTCCAGCAGACAGAGTTCAATGACTACAGGCAGATGTGAGATGCAGGAGGTGGCACTCTTCTCATACCACTCTGAGGGCTACTGACCAATTCTACGTTTCCTCCAGGAGGAAGCTGTGCATCAGTCAGTAGCCTACAAAGTAATATGAGAAGAGTGCAATTGCTGAACTTATGTAGATATACTTAAAGTGTTTTTATAACTTTCAAGTGTAATAGTTCCATGTAGAATAAACAATATTTCACATAATACTGTAAAGCTGTGTTCTACCAAATAACAATGTGCAAATATTATACTATATATTATATGTAAGCATTTCACTGTAAGTTGACACCTGTTGTTTACGAAGCATGTGACAAATGAAATGTTATATAACCAAAAGTAGCTATCTACATAGCTAACATACTCACCAACCCCAGTGGTTTTAATGTTGACAAGCAGCAGAGGTGACTGTGTCAGATGGAATCCATTCCTGGCCATCTGGCAGTGTTGTTGAAATGCATTGGAAGTTTGCACCAACTTTATGGAAGCCCATTTTCACTCATATTTCCTGAGCAAAATGTGCATATCCTCTACCGCTTCTCTCTCCCGGATCCGGGATCCTCCTCATCAAAAAAGCTGACTAGCATAGCCTAGCCTAACGGGACAGGGATATCATACAATATAATTTTCATGAAATCACAAGTCCAATACAGCAAATGAAAGATAAACATCTTGTGAATCCAGCCATCATTTCCGAAAACACAATATGTATTTCTATTAGCTAACCACAATAGCAAAAGACACAACCGCATATTTTCACCATTTTTCTACCGCATAGGTAGCTATCACATAACCGACCAAATAGAGATATAATTAGTCACTAACCAAGAAACAACTTCATCAGATGACAGTCTTATAACATGTTATACAATAAATTTATGTTTTGTTCGAAAATGTGCATATTTGAGGTATAAATCATAGTTTTACATTGCAGCTACCATCAGAAATATCACCAAAGCAGCCAGAATAATTACAGAGAGCAACGTGAAATACCTAAATACTCATCATAAAACATTTATGAAAAATACATGGTGTACAGCAAATGAAAGATAAACATCTTGTGAATCCAGCCAAAAATTCCGATTTTTTAAGTGTTTTACAGCGAAAACACAATATAGCATTATATTAGCTTACCACAATAGCCAAACACACAAATGCATTTATTAGCAGCAAAAGGTAGCGATCGCAAAAACCAGCAAAAGATATAAAATTAATCTCTAACCTTGACCAACTTCATCAGATGACAGTCTTATAACATCAGGTTATACAATACACTTATGTTTTGTTCGAAAATGTGCATATTTAGAGCTGCAAACCGTGGTTATACATTGTGAATATGTAGCATCGATTCACCAGAATGTCCGGAGCTAGTTTGGACACTCACCTAATCTGACCAAAGAACTCATCATAAACTTTACTAAAAAATACATGTTGGACAGCAAATGAAAGATACACTGGTTCTTAATGTAACCGCCGTGTTAGATTTTTACCATAACAAACAGCTTACTTTACCATACTTTACCATTACTTTACCATAACAAACAGCTTACTTTACCATACTTTACCATTACTTTACCATAACAAACAGCTTACGTTATAGTGAGACAGCGCCCGCCAAAACGGCGGATAATAGGACTCAACATTTTACACAGAAATACGAAATAACATCATAAATTGTTCTTACTTTTGCTGAGCTTCCATCAGAATCTTGTACAAGGAGTCCTTGGTCAAGAATAAATCGTTGTTTGGTTTTAGAATGTCCTCTTCTCCTGTCGAATTCGCTCCACAAGGCTAGCCAATGTTGATGACGTTCCCAATTTCTCTCGACGCAGAGAACGGAAAACTCCAAAAGTCCCAATAAACGTTAAATAATCTGATAAAACTCGGTTGAAAAAACACACTTTACGATGTTATTATCACATGTATCAAATAAAATCATAGCCGGAGATATTAGCCGTGTATACCGAACGCTTATCATAAGACAATATGGAGGTGCTTCCCGCGCCTAGGTAGAGAAAGGAAATTCTGGACACATCATTCCAAAAGCTCTTGTTCGACCTCAGATCAAGCTAGACACCCCATTCCACCTTCCACTGCCTGTTGACATCTAGTGGAAGGCGTATGCAGTGCATGCATATCCATAAATATAAGGCAATTCAATAGGCAGGGCCTGAAACAGAGCCTCGTTTTCAGATTTTTCACTTCCTGTCTGGAAGTTTGTTGCCAAATGAGTTCTGTTTTACTCACAGACATAATTCAAACAGTTTTAGAAACTTCTGAGTGTTTTCTATCCAATAGTAATAATAATATGCATATTGTATGATCTAGAAAAGATTACGATGCCATTTTATTTGGGCACGATTTTTTCCAAAGTGAAAACAGCGCCCCCCTATTGACAAGAAGTTTAAGTTGCACCCATTTGCTTACTTGACAACATGTCTACATGGCAGCTGGGGGTGGACCACAACGGATTGTCTCTGGGCAGTTAGGCATCATTGGCATAAGGGGTCATGTAAGTAATCCATACCCAACGTTCCAATAAGTCGTGATGAACTCACAAAACTCAGTCATGAACAAGACTAACTTTATGACCCAAATTATCCTATTTACACTTGGTAGTCACTATAATTAATGTTTCTAACACATAGGCCATAAAAAATAAAAAAGGGGCAGTTGACCTTTAAATGTTCCCGAAGAGCATTTCCTTCAGTTTTTAAAGGCATTGATCCTGTTGACACAAAGCATTTGCTGTTGTAGCCATTGAGGTGATGAGATTTCCAGGTCACCAGCCTTTTGTGTGTTGATGGAGTGACTAAACAGGAAGCCAGAGCCATCACTGTCACCCTGTATCTGTTAGAGACACATACTGTAGATGACTGCATCAGGTAGAGGTGACATTCTGACTGACACGGACATGCTGCATTAACAATGCAATCTCTGTAGCATCCCTTCCCCCATACCCCTCTCATTCTCTCCCTCCGCTCACCTTTGGGAAACGCCAGAGCTGTTTGTCATGAATTATTTGGTAATAAAATGAGAAAGGTGTTGAGTCAGCGACAGTAGTCTCCGTTCCACCTGGCCTTCTGTCATCCCTTTACCCTCGCATATACACATAGACGCGCGCACGCACACACACACACACTTTACACACACACACACACACCAGCAGGCGGGCGCGCACACACATGCACGTATACGCATGCGCTCCCACACACACATATACTCTCTTCTCTCTCGCTCCCCCCTCTATCCCTATCTTCCCTCACAATCACTAGCTTCCTCATACCAGATGTTATGTCTCCCCCTGAGTCAAGTTGGCCCAGAGACATTTGGATGAGAGCAGTGTTCAGGATCGGTCTATACTCAGCCACATTTACACACCAGTAGTTGTATGTCACACCAGTAGTTGTATGTCACACCAGTAGTTGTATGTCACACTAGTAGTTGTATGTCACACTAGTAGTTGTATGTCACACTAGTAGTTGTATGTCACACCAGTAGTTGTATGTCACACCAGTAGTTGTATGTCACACCAGTAGTTGTATGTCACACCAGTAGTTGTATGTCACACTAGTAGCTGTATGTCACACTAGTAGTTGTATGTCACACCAGTAGTTGTATGTCACACCAGTAGTTGTATGTCACACCAGTAGTTGTATGTCACACCAGTAGTTGTATGTCACACTAGTAGTTGTATGTCACACCAGTAGTTGTATGTCACACTAGTAGTTGTATGTCACACCAGTAGTTGTATGTCACACCAGTAGTTGTATGTCACACCAGTAGTTGTATGTCACACCAGTAGCTGTATGTCACACTAGTAGTTGTATGTCACACCAGTAGTTGTATGTCACACTAGTAGTTGTATGTCACACTAGTAGTTGTATGTCACACTAGTAGTTGTATGTCACACCAGTAGTTGTATGTCACACTAGTAGTTGTATGTCACACTAGTAGTTGTATGTCACACCAGTAGTTGTATGTCACACCAGTAGTTGTATGTCACACCAGTAGTTGTATGTCACACCAGTAGTTGTATGTCACACCAGTAGTTGTATGTCACACCAGTAGTTGTATGTCACACTAGTAGTTGTATGTCACACCAGTAGTTGTATGTCACACCAGTAGTTGTATGTCACACTAGTAGTTGTATGTCACACTAGTAGTTGTATGTCACACTAGTAGTTGTATGTCACACCAGTAGTTGTATGTCACACCAGTAGTTGTATGTCACACCAGTAGTTGTATGTCACACCAGTAGTTGTATGTCACACTAGTAGTTGTATGTCACACTAGTAGTTGTATGTCACACTAGTAGTTGTATGTCACACTAGTAGTTGTATGTCACACTAGTAGTTGTATGTCACACTAGTAGTTGTATGTCACACTAGTAGTTGTATGTCACACCAGTAGTTGTATGTCACACCAGTAGTTGTATGTCACACTAGTAGTTGTATGTCACACTAGTAGTTGTATGTCACACTAGTAGTTGTATGTCACACCAGTAGTTGTATGTCACACCAGTAGTTGTATGTCACACCAGTAGTTGTATGTCACACCAGTAGTTGTATGTCACACCAGTAGTTGTATGTCACACTAGTAGTTGTATGTCACACCAGTAGTTGTATGTCACACCAGTAGTTGTATGTCACACCAGTAGTTGTATGTCACACCAGTAGTTGTATGTCACACTAGTAGTTGTATGTCACACTAGTAGTTGTATGTCACATTAGTAGTTGTATGTCACACCAGTAGTTGTATGTCACACCAGTAGTTGTATGTCACACCAGTAGTTGTATGTCACACTAGTAGTTGTATGTCACACTAGTAGTTGTATGTCACACTAGTAGTTGTATGTCACACTAGTAGTTGTATGTCACACTAGTAGTTGTATGTCACACCAGTAGTTGTATGTCACACCAGTAGTTGTATGTCACACTAGTAGTTGTATGTCACACCAGTAGTTGTATGTCACACTAGTAGTTGTATGTCACATTAGTAGTTGTATGTCACACTAGTAGTTGTATGTCACACCAGTAGTTGTATGTCACACCAGTAGTTGTATGTCACACTAGTAGTTGTATGTCACACCAGTAGTTGTATGTCACACTAGTAGTTGTATGTCACACTAGTAGTTGTATGTCACACTAGTAGTTGTATGTCACACCAGTAGTTGTATGTCACACTAGTAGTTGTATGTCACACTAGTAGTTGTATGTCACACCAGTAGTTGTATGTCACACCAGTAGTTGTATGTCACACTAGTAGTTGTATGTCACACCAGTAGTTGTATGTCACACTAGTAGTTGTATGTCACACTAGTAGTTGTATGTCACACCAGTAGTTGTATGTCACACCAGTAGTTGTATGTCACACCAGTAGTTGTATGTCACACTAGTAGTTGTATGTCACACCAGTAGTTGTATGTCACACTCATGTTGTAAATAAAAACATGGTAAAATCATCACACTAAATATCTAACATCTTGATCCATCACGCACTCTATTATCAAGCCTATAATAATTACCTGAGATTTCTGTTCTCTCTGCATTTATTTCACCTTACTTGATTCAGTGGGGTCAAAAGGCTCAGCAAAAGCAATTCATTGGTTCAAATTAAGTGCAGAAAGGAATCTATCTGCGACCAATGTTTCTACTTCACAGCCACATCTCTCCTCTTTCCTCTAGTTCAGACTGACAGCACAGCAGGGTAGTAATGGGTTTTGACAGAGTCCTATATATAGAGTTGTACCAATATGGTTTCTGTCTGAACGCTCCGAGAGCACTACTTTGTCCTCCATAGCCGTTGCTAAGTTAGAATTGACGCTTCCGCGTTATGCTTTATTTCTGATAGTTTTCACAACCTATGAAGTGAAAGCAGATATGCAATTTGTTGACACCACAACACAGTACAGAATTGGTTACACATTATCCCAAATGCTAATCAACAATAACGTCTGTGAAATTCGTTACTCTGGTTTGCTTGTTTACAGCGGGTCATGTCATGAATTGTCAGAGGTGCGCTCGTATTGTTACATCACCGTTTTAAAAAATGAATAAAGGTGCTAACATGGTGTCTGTTCTAACCCTCTATTTCTGGCTCTGGTATGTAATAGTTATTCTGCCCTCTGTTAGGATTACAGTGCAGATGTAATGGATGTGCTGGAGTGTTTTGGTGAGCTGAGACTGACTGGTATCACTGTGAACGGTTCTAGTCAATTTGGCATTTATGACAGCTGTCTTTCTTGACAAGTGATTCACAGTAGTTGACTAGCCAACTCTGCCATAGCAATGTAGAACGCACAGGATCTTATGGCAGTTGGCGGGTTTAACATGATGCATTATGTTGTATGTTGATGTATGCTTCTACTGTCGGTTAACCCCCAATACGCGCTTTGGGGAATACATAGCAACCTACCTGGATGCTGTTCCTCTACACTGCTCCTGTACACACACACACACACACACACACACACACACACACACACACACACACACACACACACACACACACACACACACACACACACACACACACACACACACACACACACACACACACACACACACACACACACACACACACACACACACACACACACACCTACCTACCTACCTACCTACCTACCTACCTACCTAACTTGTCACACCCTGCTGTGTGACCCGTGCTGGCTGGCAACATCCTGCACACATAAACGGCTGTGCAGTGAGTAAACAAGAGTTACCAAGCAGCCCCTGAAATGAATATTGTATACGCCTGGCTAAGTGTTGTTGTTTATGTCAGGGACTATGTTTATAGTGCTTGGTGGGCCTCTTAGTGTAGTTAAGGTTCCAGCACATCCCACTATGGCCATCAATTCCACTACTGGATCTGATTGGCTAGGCACCTTGCTGCTTTTTTCCTCCCCCCTCCTCAGTGCTCGGCTTGTGCTGCCTGCCTGCCTGCTTCCCTCGTCCCCCTCCCCTCCTCCTCCCCCTTCCTCAGTGCTCGGCTTGTGCTGCCTGCCTGCTTCCCTCGTCCTCCCCCCTCCTCAGTGCTCGGCTTGTGCTGCCTGCCTGCTTCCCTCGTCCTCCCCCCTCCTCAGTGCTCGGCTTGTGCTGCCTGCCTGTCCCCCCCCCCCCCCTCTCTCACCTTCCCTCATTCCAGATGGCGCATTTCACAACCTCCTAGGCACGATCAATCAAGCCCAGATGCAGACTGGGCTATTAAGGTCAGTAATGATCGGCCTTTGAGCGTTATGGGCCCGGCTCATGTTGTAAAGCAATGTATCAAACTCTGTTCCAGCCGCTCGCTGCGCCTGCCCTTAACAAGCCAGCTTAAAATATCGGCCGGAGGATACAAAATGAAAAGGGTACAACCTTATCTCTCCAAAGACAGGGCGCAGTAGCCCCAAGGTGTAATAAAACTACAGAACTTGGCCGTCGCCGGGAGTCATCTCTTTATAAGCAATATCTTTCAAAGTTCAGCTAAGCGGTGGGCACTATAGGTGATGCTGGATCGGCCTGTTATGCATCGCAGTCACTGGATTCCCTCAATCTGGGTCTGTTTGGGAGACCTTCTCTGCTCACTAGTCCAGCCTGCTCAGGCACAAGCCTTCATCTCACCCATCGCCTTACTACAGATGGGATTTCGCTATAATAGTGTAAGAAGACCCAGGATCGTGCCCCCCCCCCCCCCCCCCCCCTTCACCTAGCTGAGACCACATGCAATTCACAGTGACGAGACTGTAGGGCACCTCTACCTCTTATAGCTCAGACACACAGGTAGATTTGTCAAATGTTTGTCGGCAGTCATCTCTTTTGTCTTCACACAGAAAAGACCTTGAAGTCGTCGGCTACTCAGCCTTGTTAAAATACTCCAAACCAGAAGGTGGCAGTGGCTTTGTTTGGCTATGCATGTCCATGTGTTGCTTAGTTTATGGTCTAGATAACATTGTTAGCTAGCTAGCTGCGCTAATGTTGATATTTTATAGATCACTCTTGTTGATAACAGCCAGATGGCGACAAATAAATAACTACCTAGCAAGATGTAGAAAAAACAATTTCATTCACTCTCCATAGTCCAATACTGCCAGTGCAGGCACATAGCCAAATGTTTAGCTAGCTAGCCCAACGTTAGTATATTCGCTAGCTAGCTAAGGACACTACACTAACTCAGGAGTTAACACAGGCAGCTGTTTCATGAAAACGAATCCATTGTGATTTAATTATAATGTCAGTATTAGCTACAGTGGTTTTTAGCTTGGAGGAAATATTTAGTGTTGTATGCATTGGGTCTGTGCAGTGTGCACTTAGTTAGCTAACACCCCATAGCTTACATTGCATCAGTGGTGGAAAAGTACTTCATTGTCATACTTGAGTAAAAGTAAAGAAACCTTAATAGAAAATGACTCAAGTAAAAGTGAAAGTCACCCAGTAAAATACTACTTGAGTAAAAGTCAAAGTATTTGGTTTCAAATATACTTAAGTATCAAAAGTAAATGGAATTGCTAAAATGTACTTAAGTATCAAAATGAAAATAAATTCTTTTAAATTCCTTATATTAAGTAAACCAGATGGCACCATTTTTTAAAACATTTTTTTTATTGACAGATAGCCAGGGGCACACTCCAACACTCAGACATAATTTACAAATGAAGCATTTGTGTTTAGTGAGTCTGCCAGATCAGAGGCAGTAGGGATGACCAGCGCTGTTCTCTTGATAAGTTTGAATTGGACCATTTTCCTGTCAGAATATAGCAAGTACTTTTGGGTGTCAGGGAAAATGTATGGAGTAAAAAGTACATTATTTTCTTTTGGAATGTAGTGAAGTAAAAGTTGTCAAAAATAAAAAATAGTAAAGTACAGATACCTAAAAAAAACTACTTAAGTAGTACTTTAAAGTATTTTGACTTAAGTACTTTACACCATGGCATTGCATATGAAGTGTGACTGGCTCATGACGTTTTTATTTTTGTTGTCACTCCTGTTGGCTCCCCCATGTGGGGGTTCGTGCTCTCTGATTGGCTCAAAGTTAAGTTGTTGGCCACTGATCAGCATTGCGAATCTACAAGTAGAAACTGTATCTAGGTTCGTCGATACCAGGTCGGCACGCAGTAGGTACCGCTTTTGTTTTAGCAAGAGAAGGAACAGCCTCCCACTGTGATAAGTACCTATTGGCAGTCTATCGGTAGTGAGATTCTCAGTATGTTTCATGCTTTACAGGGCAAAATAACCTCTTCAATATTTCACTGGCCCATCTCTCCATATCTCTCCAGCCTTGGCCTTGTTTAAATCCTCCCTGTATTGAGTTCCCTTCCCATCATCCCTGTATTTACACCTGAAAAAGCCAAACTGAGGAGACTCTCCATCCAATTAATGATTTCAGCTGATCCATGGAGTGCCAAGAGACGGTAAAAACAACTGAGACTGCATTTCAGCTCAGAGGGATGAAGGGTCGTGGGAAATGAGCATTTGAGTGTTTGTTTGTGAGGGGCTGGCAGTGGAATGCTCTGGGGGCTCATTCCCTTTTCAACTCTACCACCTTCTCTCTGGTAGCCCCCTTCAGTGCCGTTAATATACACAGCTCTGGTCCTAGCCTTAACCACTAGCCCCAGCCCTAGGTCCTGCAACCACCATAGCACCATTATGATATATGAAGCACTGTTTACATAAAGCCTCTTACCATATGTGTTGATGGGAGGGATACATCTCATTGGGTTAGGCTAGCTGGAGAGAACGCTGAGCACTACTTCCCTCAATCACTTTCATCTGACGTTTATATGTAGATTTCAGCAGGCAATATGACTGGGAGACCTGCTCGTTGGCCCATAGAAAAACCACTGACCATCTCACTCTCGTATCGTTCATAAAGCCACAGGGGCATTAATTAGCCATTTGAGGCTCCTACTGCAACTTAATCAATGTACACTTGCAGCCAGGGCCATTCAAAAAGTGAATTATGTTGCTTTTAAAAATGGGTTTATCACAAGCTGTTTAGCATAAAGAAGCATAAGCACAAGCCCTCCTTTGCCCTCTGATAGCTGACATCACAGAATGAAATAGAACTATATACGCTCTTTTTATTTATAGAAATACAATATCTTTATTACGGCAGCTAGTGTTTGTGTGTGTCTCCCTCTCCTCAGTTCCACCTAGCTGTTAGAGTACACCTCCAGGTAATGGTGTCCTTTGAACATTGAACATACAAGACACTTTAGGCTTAATAATTAACTTACACTTTTTTATTCCATCCAGGTTTATTTGCATAGCCAACTTTTCTAGTTCTTATAACAAAGGACCAGGCCAAAGCCTTCCAAACGCCATGACAGTACCAAGGGAAATCTACCTTTGGTTCAGAGCAAAGGGAAACCTTTGGAATAAGATCCAAGGCTGACAGTGCATGGGTGGGTACATCAGGTTTCTGTAGCATTCAGAGGCATAGCTTATAGTATTTAAAACAAATAAGGTCTGTCAGGTTAGTATAATTGTCCATATATACTATATACGTATATATACTGTATGCAATTCAACTGAACTGACCTTCACTTGGTTGCACTGTTTGTTATGAACCACTGTTGTGTGTGTTAGATGTTAGATCAAGGTATCCCCAATATAAGTCAAACTTCCATTTTCTGTATGTATGACATAGTGGTGTCACTGTGTTGTCGGTGGCTGGTGCTGGCTCTTGGTCCCTGTCTGGCGGGTGGTACTGACGTCCTCATGGCCACATGCACAGGTCAGCTGGCTGGCACTCACCCTGGTTCTCCACACAGGCCCATAAAACACAGAGGCACGGAGCAGAAAATTGAAAGCATCACGGAGATGTCATGCCTGGGCTGAGGAGGAAGATTAAGTCTGTGGCCAGGGACTGGGAGGGGAGAGGTAGATGCTGGCTGGGAGCTATAGGGTTTAATAACCTGTTCTGTTCTGGAGGTGCTGGGCCTGGGTGGAGGTATACTGATGGTTTTCAGTTGTATGATAATAAACCACACATCTATAATTAAATAATACTGGCATGAGAGATAAAATATGATTTATGTTTTAAATGGTACTGAAATGTATCGCTATTTCATGCACCACAACATGCTTTTGTGAATTGTATTACATCAATTACATTTTCGGTTTAGCAGTTAAGGTTAGGGTATTAGATGAATAGTCATATTGTGGTCTGTTATGATGGATGTAGAGCCATTTACCTACTGTAATAGCTGGTTCTCGTCTGGGATGGGATAGGGGTTGATGACATCAGACCTCTGTTACATTATCACAACAACTCCCGCCTTCTGCTGCGAGTGTGTATGCAAGTCATTGTCTTGGCCGTCAGGCAGACAGAGAGCTAGTTTGATTTGTCCACTCAGCAACTCCTTTAACCTATGGCATTCACCTACAGATTCACTAGGCAATAAGATGATGGATTTTCACCAATTTAGCCCCAGCCAAATCCTTCTCCTGCCCCTTCCCTCTCTCCTCCTCTCCTCCCCCTTTTTCCTCCTCCTCCTCTTCCTCCTCTGGCCCGGCCTGGTGATGCTGTCACCCTCTCCCACACCTCTGCCTCTGTCTCCTTCAGTAGTGCCTGACTGTTATTCTTCCTTGTTTTAACTGCTTGTACTCATAAAGCCTTGGTGGGTTTTATCAGCAGAATAAAAGCTGAATGTTAGCTTTAGAGCACTGAGCCGTTCTTTAGACTAGCAGCCTGACAAATGAGTTGTGACCTTGAAGAATATTTGCCCATTATTCAGAAGGCACCCAGGCAGATATTAAAAATAGCCCTCATTTCACAAGCCATGGAGGAGGGGGAGGAGGGGGATACTTATGAGTAGTGGGTGTGTGATTGTGTGTGTCTGTTCGTTTGTGTGTGTGTGCATGCTTGTGTTACTAGGTACATTATTTACTAAGTATGTACTGTATGTACAGTACCAGTCAAAAGTTTGGACACACCTACTCATTCAAGGGTTTTTATTTATTTTCTTTATTTTCTACATTGTAGAATAATAGTGAAGAGATCAGAACTATGAAATAACATATGGAATCATGTAGTAACCAAAAAAGTGTTAAACAAATCAAAATATATTTTATATTTGAGATTTTTCAAAGTAGCCACCCTTTGCCTTGATGACAGCTTTGCACACTCTTGTCATTCTCTCAACCAGCTTCATGAGGTAGTCACCTGGAATGTATTTAATGTAACAGGTGTGCCTTGTTAAAATTTCTTGCCATAATATGGACTTGGTCTTTTACCACATAGGGCTATCTTCTGTATATTACATCTACCTTGTCACAACACAACTGATTGGCTCAAACGCATTAAGAAGGAAAGAAATTCCACAAATTAACTTTTAACAAGGCACACCTGTTAATTGAAATGTATTCCAGGTGACTACCTCATGAAGTTACCTCCTGAAGGGGCGGCAGGTAGCCTAGTGGTTAGAGCGTTGGACTTGTAACAGAAAGGTTGCAAGATTGAATCCCTGAGCTGACAAGGTAAAAAGGCAGTTAACCCACTATTCCTAGTCCATCATTGTAAATAAGAATGTGTTCTAAACTGACTTGCCTAGTTAAATAAAGGTAGAAGGGAAAAAAAGCTGGTTGAGAGAATGACAAGAGTGTGCAAAGCTGTCATCAAGGCAAAGGGTGGTTACTTTGAAGAAAATAAAATATATTTTGATTTGTTTAACACTTTTTTGGTTACTACATGATTCCATGTGTGTTTTTTCATAGTTTTGATGTCTTCACTATTACTCTACAATGTAGAAAATACTACAAAATAAAGAGAACACATTGAATGAGTGTGTCCAAACTTTTGACTGGTACTGTAGGTGAAATCAAGGATGAATTCTACACTGTGGCATGAGACTCCCTTGTACAATTTAGTTCTGATTAATAGTCAGTTTATGAAATAGAATATATTCTATTCAGGCCTTGATTCTACTCAGCCACATACTGTACATTATATACAGGCCCAGGTTAGTCAGTGTGATGGAAAAAGGGCCTTGGTCTTGATGGAATACTTTGCTGTATGGCAGGATGTGGGTTCACAGCAGGGTAGCCTGGCCGTAGCCTGGCTCTGGACTGGCCTTCCTCCTGGCTTCAGGGTAGCCTGGCTCGGCTCTGGTCTTCCTCCTGGGTTCAGGGCAGCCTGGCTTGGCTCTGGTCTTCCTCCTGGCTTCAGGGCAGCCTGGCTCTGCACTCATCTGCCTCCTGCTGCAGTGCAGCCTGGCTCTGCTCTGGTATTCCTCCTGCTGCAGTGCAGCCTGGCTCTGCTCTGGTATTCCTCCTGCTGCAAGGCAGCCTGGCTCTGCTCTGGTATTCCTCCTGCTGCAAGGCAGCCTGGCTCTGCTCTGGTCTTCCTCCTGCTGCAGGGCAGCCTGGCTCTGCTCTGGTCTTCCTCCTGCTGCAGGGCAGCCTGGCTCTGCTCTGGTCTTACTCCTGCTGCAGGGCAGCCTGGCTCTGCTCTGTTATTCCTCCTGCTGCAACGCAGCCTGGCTCTGCTCTGGTCTTCCTCCTGCTGCAGGGCAGCCTGGCTCTGCTCTGGTCTTCCTCCTGCTGCAGGGCAGCCTGGCTCTGCTCTGGTCTTCCTCCTGCTGCCGGGCAGCCTGGCTCTGCTCTGGTCTTCCTCCTGCTGCAGGGCAGCCTGGCTCTGCTCTGGTCTTCCTCCTGCTGCAGGGCAGCCTGGCTCTGCTCTGGTCTTCCTCCTGCTGCAGGGCAGCCTGGCTCTGCTCTGGTCTTCCTCCTGCTGCAGGGCAGCCTGGCTCTGCTCTGGTCTTCCTCCTGCTGCAGGGCAGCCTGGCTCTGCTCTGGTCTTCCTCCTGCTGCAGGGCAGCCTGGCTCTGCTCTGGTCTTCCTCCTGCTGCAGGGCAGCCTGGCTCTGCTCTGGTCTTCCTCCTGCTGCAGGGCAGCCTGGCTCTGCTCTGGTCTTACTCCTGCTGCAGGGCAGCCTGGCTCTGCTCTGGTCTTCCTCCTGCTGCAGGGCAGCCTGGCTCTGCTCTGGTCTTCCTCCTGCTGCCGGGCAGCCTGGCTCTGCTCTGGTCTTCCTCCTGCTGCAGGGCAGCCTGGCTCTGCTCTGGTCTTCCTCCTGCTGCAGGGCAGCCTGGCTCTGCTCTGGTCTTCCTCCTGCTGCAGGGCAGCCTGGCTCTGCTCTGGTCTTCCAGGGGTACACAGGAGTTCAAGCTCTCTGGCCATATGTGAATCTCTGTTCTTTTAGTCTCAGAGCTCTGTACCATGTCGTCCTCACCCCTCTATCCCTCCTTTCCCCGGAACTGTCCACTCTCCCATCCTCCTCCCCCACAGAGGGCCGTTTAGCATCCCGGCGGCCAGAGCGTGACCCCGTAGCCAGTGTGCTGAAAGGTACGATGGGTAATGAGAGGAAATGATCCACCTCCCTCCCTCCTGTCTCTCCGTCTGCCCTCCCTTTGCCCAACATCTGCCCTGCCACTAACTTATAAATGTCAGCAAGATGGATTCATCCCAAGGGTGACCTCTCCAAGGTCCCTCCCACAAATTATTATAAGAGCAATTAGGGTTAAGTGCCTTGCTCAAGGGCACATCGGTAGAGTTTTCACCTAATCTGCTCGGGGATTTGAACCAGCATCCTTTCGGGTACTGACCCAATGCTCTTAACCACTAGGTTACCTGCCACCCCACCTCTCTCTCCCCCTTTCACACTCATTCACTCTCTTACACACTCTCTTCTCTCTCTTTCATCACTTTCTCTCTCTCTCACTCTCTTCTGTCTCTCACCACTTTCTATCTCTTTCTCACACTCTCTTCTCTCTCTTTCACACCCTCCCTCTCTATCTCTCTCACTCTCTTCTCTCTTTTTCACCACTCTCTATCACTCTCTCACACTCTCTTCTCTCTCTCACACCCTCCCTCTCTCTCACTCTCTTCTGTCTCTCACCACTTTCTATCTCTTTCTCACACTCTCTTCTCTCTCTTTCACACCCTCCCTCTTTATCTCTCTCTCACTCTCTTCTCTCTTTTTCACCACTCTCTATCACTCTCTCACACTCTCTTCTCTCTCTCACACCCTCCCTCTCTCTCACTCTCTTCTGTCTCTTTCACCACTTTCTATCTCTCTCTCACATTGTCTTTTCTCTCTTTCACCACTCTCTATCTCTCACACTCTCTTCTCTCCCTTTCACCACTCTCTATCGCTCTCTCATACTCTCTTCTCTCCCTTTCACCACTCTCTATCGCTCTCTCACACTCTCTTCTCTCTATTTCACAGCGTTCTTTCTCTCTCACAATCTCTTCTCTCTCTTTCCCCACGTTCTATCTCTCTCACACTTTCTTCTCTGTCTATCACCACTCTCTATCTCCCTCTCACACTCTCTTCTCTCTCTCTCACCCCCCTCTCTATCTCTCTGCTCTTTACCTTAGTTATCCTCCTCCCTCCCCTCTTTCACACATCCCATGTTCCATCCTACCACTTTTCCTTCTCTCATCTCCTCCCACCATGTCTGATCACTCCTCTTCTCATCTTCCTGCACTTGTTACCCGCTCTGCACTGTCTGTCCTCTAGAAGTGTTTTTTCTCCTTCCATCGCTCGGTTTCAATCTGATACCCGCCCAGGTTCTCTCTCTCATTTTCTCTCACTCTTGCTCTCTCTCTTTATGTGTCTTTCTCACCCTGTTCTGTCCTCCTCTCTCACCCTCACTCTCTGTGTCTGTCTCTCTCCATCCCTTGTTTTTATTCTTTACCCCTCCCATCCTTCTTCCTACCTCCCTCCCTCTCTCGCTGCGGAGCAGAGCTGGCTGTGTGCTGTGCGGAGATCCTGAGTGGCAAGGTGACATTGTGTGTCATATCAGCATTCCACGGCAGTCCCCTTTCTCTCCAGAGAGTAATTATTTCTTTCAGAGTGAGAGGTTCAATTTGCTATTACGAACAAGAGCCTCAGGTACAGAGGGAGGGAGAGAGAGGGAGTGAGTGAGAGGGAGAGGATGAGAGAGGGTGTGAGAGGGAGAGGGTGAGGGTAAGAGGGAGAGGGAGAGAGGGGGAGTGAGAGGGAGAGGGGGGAGTGAGAGAGGGTGTGAGTGAGAGGGAGTGAGAGAGAGTGGGAGAGGGAGAGGGAGTGAGAGAGCGGGAAAGAGGTGGAGGGATGGAGAAAATGTATATGAGGGAGGGTTGGAGGACAGAAGTGAGGGGGAGGCGGAGGGAGAGCTGAAGGATGGTAGAGAGAGAGGGAAGGAGAAAGATAGGGAGGAGAGAGTGAGAGTGGAAGTAGAGAGAGAAAAAGAGGGAGGATGGGAAATGGTGTGTGTTCCCGTGGTGTACTGGACAGTGTGTTCTTACAGGACAGCTCCAGGGAGGAGGGTGCCAGTGGCCCTGGTGACGTCATTGTCCCCATTTCAGCGGTTGGCTTCCTTACCAGGCCGGAATTACATCATCTAGCACTGTCACAGAGCGAGCAAAGGGAGCATGGAGAACACACCAGAGAGTGTGTTTGTGTCTGTCTGTCTGCGTGTGTGTGTGTGTGTGTGCGTGCGTGCGTGCGTGCGTGCGTGCGTGTGTGTGTGTGTGTGTGTGTGTGTGTATGGTTGTTCATTACCTAGCAGTGACAGACAGTGAACAGTGAGAGGGCAGGAGAGTTCTGTCCAGCTGGATCACTCCTAGCTCTGAAGTACAAACAGTTACTGTAAAATGACCTTACTATGCAGCTTCACATTTGACCCTCACAATACCTCCATATATTACAACCTACACCTACAGTACGTATGTAGCTATAGGATTTGTACAGAATGTTGCACTTTTTTTCTGCGTGTCTCTTTCAGCATTTTAATTTTCTCTCTTCTCCCTCTCTCTATCTCTCTACCTCTCTATCTCTCTCCCTCCTCACTTTCTCTCTCTGTGAATCCATCTCTCTCCCAGAGTCACCTGCCTGCTGTAGTAAATTGTTCCCAGTGTCCCTGTGGAGGCAGATCTTAGGGTGGCATCCCTCCCTCCCTCCCCCCCTCTCTCCCTCCCTCCATCCCTCCCCCCCCCCCTCCCTAACTCCCCCCCCCCCCCCCCCCCTCCTACCTCCCTCCCTCCCACTGCTGGGATTATGGGGCCTCTCCAGACTGGCTGAGGTTCTTATTTAAAGCAGCAGGCTTGTCACCACCACTATTTTAAGTGGGAGCTTGAAAGCTGTTGCTGCCATGCTGCTGTGCTCCAGCGTGATGTTGGCTATGAGTTATTATTCTCTGCCTCAGTGGCCAGCAGCTAGGGGAGCTGAGGAGGCTTATAGCCTGTTGCTCTACTACTGGAGGAATGGAGGAGGGATGGGGAAGAGGGGGGAGGGGGACCATGGAGTGAGGGAATTCTCCTTCTCCATACTAGATTAGGGCCCAGACCGTGGCCCAATAGCATCGGAGCTACACTGTGTCACGCTTAGCCTGAATTACCTGTCATGAGCCAACATCATATCATTAACACACCATGAACCCTGTCATAACATGTGTTCTGTGTTGGGGTGTCATAACATGTGTTCTGTGTTGGGGTGTCATAACATGTGTTCTGTGTTGTGGTGTCATAACATGTGTTCTGGGTTGGGGTGTCATAACATGTGTTCTGTGTTGTGGTGTCATAACATGTGTTCTGTGTTGTGGTATCATAACATGTGTTCTGTGTGTGGTATCATAACATGTGTTCTGTGTTGGGGTGTCATAACATGTGTTCTGTGTTGGGGTGTCATAACATGTGTTCTGTGTTGTGGTATCATAACATGTGTTCTGTGTTGGGGTGTCATAACATGTGTGATGTGTTGTGGTATCATAACATGTGTTATGTGTTGTGGTATCATAACATGTGTTCTGTGTTGGGGTATCATAACATGTGTTCTGTGTTATGGTATCATAACATGTGTTCTGTGTTGTGGTATTATAACATGTGTTCTGTGTTGGGGTGTCATAACATGTGTTCTGTGTTGTGGTATTATAACATGTGTTCTGTGGTATGGTATCATAACATGTGTTCTGTGTTATGGTATCATAACATGTGTTCTGTGTTGTGGTATTATAACATGTGTTATGTGTTATGGTATTATAACATGTGTTCTGTGTTGTGGTATTATAACATGTGTTCTGTGTTATGGTATCATAACATGTGTTCTGTGTTGTGGTATTATAACATGTGTTCTGTGTTGGGGTGTCATAACATGTGTTATGTGTTGTGGTATTATAACATGTGTTCTGTGTTATGGTATCATAACATGTGTTCTGTGTTGTGGTATTATAACATGTGTTCTGTGTTGGGGTGTCATAACATGTGTGCTGTGTTGTGGTATTATAACATGTGTTCTATGTTGGGGTATTATAACCTGTGTTCTGTGTTGTGGTATCATAACATTGCATTATGTTACTCAATCAAGTTGCTCTCTCTGTCAAGTGTGCTGTAATGCACAAATTCTCGGAGAGAGTCCACAGAGCTGAATATTTGGAAGCCGTCCTGTCTGTGTAGAGGGATGTCTGAGAGAGTCCACAGAGCTGAATATCTGGAAACCGTCCTGTCTATGTAGAGGGATGTCTGAGAGAGTCCACAGAGCTGAATATCTGGAAACCGTCCTGTCTGTGTAGAGGGATGTCTGAGAGAGTCCACAGAGCTGAATATCTGGAAACCGTCCTGTCTGTGTAGAGGGATGTCTGAGAGAGTCCACAGAGCTGAATATCTGGAAACCGTCCTGTCTGTGTAGAGGGATGTCTGAGAGAGTCCACAGAGCTGAATATCTGGAAACTGTCCTGTCTGTGTAGAGGGATGTCTGAGAGAGTCCACAGAGCTGAATATCTGGAAACCGTCCTGTCTGTGTAGAGGGATGTCTGAGAGAGTCCACAGAGCTGAATATCTGGAAACCGTCCTGTCTGTGTAGAGGGATGTCTGAGAGAGTCCACAGAGCTGAATATCTGGAAACCGTCCTGTCTGTGTAGAGGGATGTCTGAGAGAGTCCACAGAGCTGAATATCTGGAAACCGTCCTGTCTGTGTAGAGGGATGTCTGAGAGAGTCCACAGAGCTGAATATCTGGAAACCGTCCTGTCTGTGTAGAGGGATGTCTGAGAGAGTCCACAGAGCTGAATATCTGGAAGCCGTCCTGTCTGTGTAGAGGGATGTCTGAGAGAGTCCACAGAGCTGAATATCTGGAAACCGTCCTGTCTGTGTAGAGGGATGTCTGAGAGAGTCCACAGAGCTGAATATCTGGAAACCGTCCTGTCTGTGTAGAGGGATGTCTGAGAGAGTCCACAGAGCTGAATATCTGGAAACCGTCCTGTCTGTGTAGAGGGATGTCTGAGAGAGTCCACAGAGCTGAATATCTGCAAACCGTCCTGTCTGTGTAGAGGGATGTCTGAGAGAGTCCACAGAGCTGAATATCTGGAAACCGTCCTGTCTGTGTAGAGGGATGTCTGAGAGAGTCCACAGAGCTGAATATCTGGAAACCGTCCTGTCTGTGTAGAGGGATGTCTGAGAGAGTCCACAGAGCTGAATATCTGGAAACCGTCCTGTCTGTGTAGAGGGATGTCTGAGAGAGGAGAGGAGCTGGAAGCAGCTGGGTATTGCTCTGTTGACTGGAGCGATTTTAATGTTTTATTGTTTTTTTAATAAATGTTTTATTATCCTATCTGCCTCCGTATAGACTCTCTCTCTCTCACCAGTACCACTCTGCTGGCGTCATGAGGAGGAGGCAACCAGGCTCAGTCACTGTGCTGTCAGATTCAGCCTTACCATAGTATAGTGTGTTATAGACAGAACTCTGGACAAGGAGTTAGGACAGACAGACACAGAGTCATGGTAACAATTATATCAGGCTTGTTGTGTGTTGCTGACTGAGTTTCAGTTGATCCACTCTCCATCCCAACCACCTCACTGGGTGCTGAGCTCTGAACCAGACCAAGCCTTTCTTCCTCCCAGGTCTCAGTTGTTTAGATATTTAAAAGCAGAGTTGGGCCTAAAAACAACCCGACCCACGTGAATAATTCAGAGGTGCATAAAAATGAACATGGAGGGGAGGGAGAGGGGCTCAATTTGCATACCCCCTGCCTGATGTGTGTTGGTATTGGTGGTATGAGAGGGAAACTTTATGAGGAAGCCTCTACAAGGCCCAGGCTGCTTGTTTGTTCTTATACTCAAAATGAATCTACAACACCCTTCATCTCCTGAGCTCACAGCATCTCCTCTCTACGGTTGTATAAATCACACAACAACTCCATGTTACTGAACCAATGTATCTTCTGTACCACTAACAATTAGCTCCCCAGCCCCCATTTCAGATAACAAAGTATCCTATCTTAATAAGCACCCACCACGGGGAGCTAACGCCTTCTCTCCCTGCTCCTTTTAATTGTATTCATACCCTTACTAACGATGAGATATTAATAATGAATGGAGAGTAAACAACAGTTTAAGATGCTGGCCACGCCATCACAGACTAATTGTCTCATTAAGTGTAACATTAGGTGAGAGAGAAGGAGATGAGAGAGGGAGAGGGCCCTTGACGGGAGGGAGGGAGTGGGGGACGGAGTGGGGGATGTAGGGACTCGGGGAGGGAGGGAGGGAGGGAGAGCAGGGGCTGGAGGAAAGAGAGTCAATACCACTAACACTCAGGGATCATTGATCTCCACCCAGCACCATCCTGGACCCTCTCTGGGCTGATTCCAGACCAATAAAGCCGGACCATATCCCCTCTGTTCCCAAAACATCCTCTTTACTCACTAGATGCCCCAATTATTGCCTGAAACACAGCCTGGATGGGAGGGAGTGGAGGGCCCTCATGGTTTGATCTCTGAGATAGCCTCAGTCAGAGGAGGAGTAGAACGGCTTCAGTAGGACACACAGAAAGAGAGCAGCTATAGCTCCTAGTGTTGCAGAGGTGATAAATGGTCCGAAGGAGAGATCGATGAAGAGGGGACGGGCTGAGTCCATCAGATCCTAAGCACCCAGGCCCTCACCTCTCTAGCAGTGTGTGTGTGTGTGTGTTGTATGTGTGTGTGTGTGTGCGGCGTAGGCTGTAGGCTGGTCCCATCTCTCATGTCATGGCGGCCCTGCTTCTGGGGTCTCTAAAGTGCTCTGCCTGGGCTATGGGCCGCGCTTTGGTTTCCCTTTAAAATATTAACGAGTCGGTGTCCAAAATAAATAAGAGGAGAGAAATAAAGGGTCTGGGAGCCTGGAGCTGGCCCCTACAGTGGCAGGGAGGGAGACTCAGTCACTTGTTATGGCCTCAAATCTCATGATCTCATCCACTTCTGTTGTCTGATCTGTGGCAGTATAGCAACACACAGCTCTAACATCAGCTACATATGCTAACCTGTTCTGGCAATATCATGTGGGCCAGTTAGTGGAGGTCAGATATGAAATAAAAGATCAAAACACCTCCATGTTTTCAGCCTTGTCGTTTGTTTTCTGTGTTAATGTGTGAATTCCTCTACACAGGCCTGGCAGTGGTTAGGATGGGTAGCTGGAGAGCTGCTAGTGGGCACAGTGGCATCTGGCCTGGCCATTTAGTTTTGTTAACTGAGTCATCGCTGGCCAGTGAGAGCCCTAACTGTCTTTATAGCAGCGGTACGAACTGACTTACCGTGGCTCTAATACACTTCAAATATACTCTCCAGTACTCCAGTGGCAATACTGTGTAAAAACACACAAAACCCTGGGCTTGGCCTGCCATAGGCCTCAGCCTGTTGTCAGACCTTGTGTGACGTGTGTAGTCTACTATTAAGATAGATGGTTTGTCCTCTGAAAGTGTGACACTGTAAATATTATGCATTCTTCTTGTCACTTGAACATTTGGCAACTTCTTCCATCTTAAAAGTCTAATCTCATCTACCCAGAGCGATCACGCCACTACATATAAAAACAAACCTCGCAATACTCTAACGATGTGGCAGGATTACAACTGTCTTGGGGCGGGTTCAAACCTGGGTTGATATCTTCCCTGCACAGCCTGTTCCTCTACTAAGCTCAAAGCTCATCCCTCTCCCTCCATCCCTCTCCCTCCCTCCATCCCTCTCCCTCCATGCCTCTCCCTCCATCCCTGCCCCTCCATCTCTCCCTTACGTGCCTGGCTCTCCAGCAGCACGCTTCCCTGTGCCCACCTCTGCCCCACTCTGCTGATCTCATCTGGAGCTGGAGCAGGTGTTGGGGGGAGATAGCAGCAGGCAGGCTGAGCAAGGTATCTTCACCTGGTATAATGACGCTTGCTCCTCTCCCTCTCCTCCCTCTCCTTTCCCTCTCCTCTCCCTGCCCCTCTCCTCCCTCTCCTTTCCCTCTCCTCCCTCTCCTTTCCCTCTCCTATCCTTCTCCCTCTCCTCCCTCTCATTTCCCTCTTCTCTCCCTGTCCCTCTCCTCCCGCTCTCCCTCTTCCTCTCCTCTCCCTCTCCTCCCTCTCCTTTCCCTCTCAGCTCCCTGTCCCTCTCCCTCTTCCTCTCATCTCCCTCTCCCTCTCCTCCCTCTCCTTTCCCTCTCAGCTCCCTGTACTTTTCCCTCTCCTCCCTCTCCTTTCCCTGTCCCTCTCCTCCCGCTCTCCCTCTTCCTCTCCTCTCCCTCTCCTCCCTCTCCTTTCCCTCTCCTCTCCCTGCCCCTCTCCTCCCTCTCCTTTCCCTCTCCTCCCTCTCCTTTCCCTCTCCTCTCCTTCTCCCTCTCCTCCCTCTCATTTCCCTCTTCTCTCCCTGTCCCTCTCCTCCCGCTCTCCCTCTTCCTCTCCTCTCCCTCTCCTCCCTCTCCTTTCCCTCTCAGCTCCCTGTCCCTCTCCCTCTCCCTCTTCCTCTCATCTCCCTCTCCCTCTCCTCCCTCTCCTTTCCCTCTCAGCTCCCTGTACTTCTCCCTCTCCTCCCTCTCCTTTCCCTGTCCCTCTCCTCCCGCTCTCCCTCTTCCTCTCCTCTCCCTCTCCTCCCTCTCCTTTCCCTCTCCTCTCCCTCTCCTCCCTCTCCTTTCCCTCTACTCTCCTTGTCCCTCTCCTTCTCCCTCACCTTTCCCTCTCCTCTCCCTGTCCCTCTCTCAGAAGTTAGACATACCCTCAGTCAGAGAGGGCAGAGACTATGTCCCATATGGCACCATGTTCCCTACATAGTGCACTACTTTTGATCAGGGCCCCAAAAAAGCAGTACACTAAACAGGGAATATGGTGCCATTTGTGACGCAAACTGAGCTCTCTGCTCTGAGCCCTCCACACACACGGCCTCCTCAGAGGAACACACAGAGCAGAGCCAGATGAGAAGAGGAGCCGTCACAGGATAGGATGGGACACACTAGATGGGCTCCCAGATGAGAAGAGGAGCCGTCACAGGATAGGATGGGACACACTAGATGGGCTCCCAGATGAGAAGAGGAGCCGTCACAGGATAGGATGGGACACACTAGATGGGCTCCCAGATGAGAAGAGGAGCCGTCACAGGATAGGATGGGACACACTAGATGGGCTCCCAGATGAGAAGAGACTTTTCGAAGCAGGCAGAACTGGGCATGTATTCTCTCTCTATGTCATGCCCCGTAATCTGCTGCTGTGACATCAACACAGGTACACACACACATACACACATATACACACACACACACATACACAAACACACTTGTTTCCCTCTCCTGTCACATCCAAACTAGGATATTCAGCCAATATCAGCAGTCAATAGCAGGCCTGGGGAGAGGAGGGGGTTGAAAAGTTCACGCCGACACACACACACAGATCGGAGCATGTTGGGCTGGCTGTGAAGTGAGTCAGGGATGCCAGTGCCAAAGACGGGGGGTGGGGGGGGTGGGACAGAGAGTGACAGTTAGGAACACACCCTCCGACACATGCACTCCATTAGTGACCATAATTACACATCAACAGACACACACATCACACACTGTAGAGTCACGCCTACAGCCACTCGTAATTACACATCAGCAGACACACACACTCACACTTACACAAATTAGCACAGTTACATAGTCCGTACACTCAGGAACAGTACGTCTAGCCAATCACAAACACAGAGCATCATAACTACATTATAACAGTTATCACATTTGGTCGTAGACAATGCACACGTAAACATATGTTCAGACTTATGTTAGCTCTATAGTTGATGTGACGCTCCTTTTTTCTTGTCCATGTTGGCAAACAATAATATAACTTCAATTGTCTATAATTGTAATATAATATTAAAGCTTAATTTTTTTACTTGGATCATGAGTAAATTCATGCAGTTTATAATTTGTTCTGAATTTGTTTTTACAAACATGACAATTGTCCAAATGTGTGACTGTCCCAGGTAAGGTTGTGGAACTTTGAACTTAATTAAATGAATTAAAAAGTTTATTAAATTCTCTCTTCACCTACTCTTCTAGTTATAACACAGAAGTATATTTCAAGAAACAATAGTCCTTAAGTCTATTCATGATATTTCTAAATAGTTCTGATTGATTACATGTTGTCCCTAAAAGCAATGTTCACTTGGTGTGACACAATTCTGTGATTAAACAACAAGCCAGCATTTAGGCACCATTGTGCTGGGGAGGGTTCTCTTACAATGAGGAAGTACAGAAGACATGGCTGGAGCACATTGTCTGAACAGATTGTAAACTTTATAGAAATATCTAAATATTGCACTTCCACTTCCATTAAAGGGGTCAGTTTTTTTGTCCTTTGGTGTGACGTCTTTTGAATGTATAAATGAAAATATATATATTTTTTGACTATTGAAGTATAAAAAGCAATGAAAACATGTTGTGGTGAAATCATATGGAAGGCTTACTTCTAACAATAAGGCCCAAAATGGACCAATACAGCCTGAGATTTCCAATGGTGTGACAGTTTTCTCCCTTGGTGTTACATTAAGATGGTGTCACACCAGAGGAAATAAAATAGCTGTCACTCCGGGGGACATAACCCATTAATAAACTTCTCTGATGATTACACTTATTTGCATTAAACCTTTTGTATCCTGCTATAGTTTTGATCATTTAAAGTGGTTCTGAGTGTAATGTTTATGTATTCATTATCCCATGCCTGGTTTCTCACTCTCGGCAGGTGAACATTGCTCTGCCGACATCTTGGTCTGTCTCTATGCTCTGGGGAGGGTCTAGTTATTTTACCTGGCCTAGTGATGTTACAGGCAGGTAATGGAGGCTGTGGTGCTTCCATTCCTGGTTCTCACTCCCTGCATTAGAACATCCCTCCCCTCGGTCTCGCTCCAGTTTTTCTCCTGACCGATTGGCATAAGTGATCCACCCTGGGAGGGCCTCTATCAGCCGTGCCTCTTATGGAGACTGTCCCCCCCTGCTCTACCTGGTTGATCCTGACATATTCTTGTCCCAAATATGAAGCCATTCAAGTGTGAGTACACACGGTCAGTACAGTGAAACTGTGAATGGCTCATGATATCAGTTATGGTTCCATTGATTGCTCCAGTGTTACTTTATAACTGTCGCAATTCTATCGCTAAGATATGCCAACAAGTGCTGACCTTTAGGGACACGTACATTTATCAGACCCAAACCCCATACAGCGTGCTTTCGGGTGCTCCATAGCCTTTTGGTGACCCTTCGTGGCACTGGTATCTCATTTGAATGTCTGCCTAACAACTTTCGATGGTAGTTTCCGTGCCTATCATGGTGACCATGAATAACGAGGAATCAGGGTTCGATTCCGGAGAGGGAGCCTGAGAAACGGCTACCACATCCAAGGAAGGCAGCAGGCACTCAAATGATCCACTGCAGATTTGGGGAGGTAGTGATGAAAAATATCAATATAGGTCTCTTTTGGGGACCTGTTATTGGAATGAGTACAGTTCAAATCCTTTAATGAAGTGCCATTACTGATGTTTAGAACTGATGTTTAGAAGCATGTTACGTTTTAACAGTAAAATGGGACTGCCTGTTGTGTAGTGTAAATAATTGCTTTTTATCTAGTGAAATTTAGTGAAATTACTGTGAATCTTACCCAAAATGCAATAGCAGACACTTGGTTATCATCATTATAGAAGGAAATTATGTTTTTCATTTGAAATTCCAGAATATGATTACTGATTTAAATACAGAAGTAACTAAATAATGAGTAACAAATAATTGGGGATCGTTAAACCTTTCTACTGTATTACCATTCATTGTAATGTCACACCAGAGGACAACTTCAAGGCACTAATGTATTTAAATGGTTCATTCAATTGGATATAAGCTCAAAATTAAAGCTGGCCATATACCATTTTGAGTTGATTAGATATAGATTATTGTAACTATAGTTTTTTTAAAACTTTAATTTAAATGGAAATTGTTTTGGCTATATGGCAACTACCCAGCTACATAATATATGAAGTTGTACATAATTTGTACTTGTATGATATATATGACATAATGTAGAGAGAGAGAGAGAGAGAGATTGAGAGAGAGAGAGAGAGAGAGAGAGAGAGAGAGAGAGAGAGAGAGAGGAGAGAGAGAGATAGAGAGATACAGAGACAGAGAGAGAGACAGAGACAGAGAGAGAGACAGAGACAGAGACAGATAGAGAGAGAGGAGAGAGAGACAGAGAGAGAGACAGAGACAGAGAGAGAGACAGAGACAGAGAGAGAGACAGAGACAGAGACAGATAGAGAGAGAGAACCCATCCACTTTAGAGATAGTCTCATCATAGACTGAAACTAACTTATACTGTCCAATAATACTTCTCCTTCCCGCTCAAACGCACGCACACTGGGAGACAAAGGGTCTGGAAGGATTAACGGATCACTTCCCAATTTCCCCCGTTCGTTCTTCTCTGTCTCCGTCTGGGCAGTAATCAGATCATCTCACACCTGACGTGGTGAGGCTGAATTCCATTAGGCTTTATTAACACTAATTATCCCCTGCTTCCACCCCATGCTGCTCACACAGTCCTCATCCTTTCTTTTCCTACATACCATCTCTCCAGCACCCTCTCCTCCCCTGAATGTAGAAATGAGATGAACTATTCTCTCCTCTCTGAGTGGACTGAGCGTGTGTGTGATGCGATAGTGTTTTCCCACTCAGCCAGGATGGAGCGTTTGGCTCTAACATCGGAGAATCCTCAGAGGAGCAGGCTTTTACAGAGAGTTTGTGTTCATTTGTCCCTCCGCTCCCCTCGGCTGGCTTTGGGAGCGAGTCAGCAGTTGTTTTATTGGCCGTTACTGTGTGTCAGGGAGCAAATCGCTTTTTACTCACAGGTGTGCTTAGAGGGCATGTGTGTGTGTGTGTGTTCCTATACTTTTGGTATTGGGTGAATCATGACCGTGTACGTGTGTGCATGCATGTACAGTTGAAGTCGGAAGTTTACATACACCTTAGCCAAATACATTTAAACTCAGTTTTTCACAATTCCTGACATTTATTCCTAGTAAAAATTCCCTGTCTTAGGTCAGTTAGGATCACCACTTTATTTTAAGAATGTGAAATGTCTGAATAACAGTAGAGAGAACGATTTATTTCAGCTTTTATTTCTTTCATCACATTCCCAGTGGGTCAGAAGTTTACATACACTCAATTAGTATTTGGTAGCATTGCCTTTACATTGTTTAACTTGGGTCAAACGTTTCTGGTAGCCTTCCACAAGCTTCCCACAAAAAGTTGGGTGAATTTTGGCCCATTCCTCCTGACAGAGCTGGTGTAACTGAGTCAGGTTTGTAGGCCCCCTTGCTCGCACACGCTTTTTCAATTCTGCCCACAAACCTTCTGTAGGATTGAGGTCAGGGCTTTGTGATGGCCACTCCCATACCTTGACTTTGTTGTCCTTAAGCCATTTTTGCCACAACTTTAGAAGTATGCTTGGGGTCATTGTCCATTTGGAAGACCCATTTGCGACCAAGCTTTAACTTCCTAACTGATGTCTTGAGATGTTGCTTCAATATATCCACATAATTTTCCTCCTCATGATGCCATCTAGTTCGTGAAGTGCACCAGTCCCTCCTGCAGCAAAGCACCCCCACATGATGCTGCCACCCCCGTGCTTCACGGTTGGGATGGTGTTCTTCGGCTTGCAAGCCTCCCCCTTTTTCCTCCAAACATAACGATGGTCATTATGGCCAAACAGTCCTATTTGTGTTTCATCAGACCAGAGGACATTTCTCCAAAAAGTACGATCTTTGTCCCCATGTGCAGTTGCAAACCGTAGTCTGGCTTTTTTATGGCGGTTTTTGAGCAGTGGCTTCTTCCTTGCCGAGCGGCCTTTCAGGTTATGTCGATATAGGACTCGTTTTACTGTGGATATAGATACTTTTGTTTCCTCCAGCATCTTCACAAGGTCCTTTGCTGTTGTTCTGGGATTGATTTGCACTTTTCGCACCAAAGTACGTTCATCTCTAGGAGACAGAACGCGTCTCCTTCCTGAGCAGTATAACGGCTGCGTGGTCCCATGGTGTTTATACTTGCGTACTATTGTTTTTAACAGATGAACGTTGTACCTTCAGGCGTTTGGAAATTGCTCCCGAGGATGAACCAGACTTGTGGATGTCTACAATTTTTTTTCTGAGGGCTTGGCTGATTTCTTTTGATTTTTCCCATTATGTCAAGCAAAGAGGCACTGAGTTTGAAGGTAGGCCTTGAAATACATCCACAGGTACACCTCCAATTGACTCAAATGATGCCAATTAGCCTATCAGAAGCTTCTAAAGCCATGACATAATTTTCTGTAATTTTCCAAGCTGTTTAAAGGCAGTCAACTTAGTGCATGTAAACTTCTGACCCACTGGAATTGTGATACAGTGAATTATAAGTGAAATAATCTGTCTGTAAACAATTGTTGGAAAAATTACTTGTGTCATGTACAAAGTAGATGTCCTAACCGACTTGCCAAAACTGTAGTTTGTTAACAAGAAATTTGTGCAGTGGTTGACGAACAAGTTTTAATGACTCCAACCTAAGTGTATGTAAACTTCCGACTTCAACTGTAGGTGTAGGCTTTGTGATTGTGTGTGGGTGTGTGTTAGAGTTGTTTGTCTTAATAGGCTGGTGATGATGGAGCTGATTTCCTCTATGCGGTTTATTATCACATTTAGTGTAATTCTATAATTAGTCCTAATCACCCACCTGAGGTGGCGGAGCGCTGCGGCAGGAAGGCGACACACTATTACAGAACAAACACAGAGAGAGTGAGAGTTACCTCAGCACATCTCACACTTATTAACGTACTGATCTCTCTTTATTCTCTCTCTCATTATCACTCATTATCACTCACCTTATCTTTCACATGCATGAAAACACACACGCCCAGTTGACACACACACACACACGCCGTACACACCGTGCTCTCCGTTACATCTCCTAATCAACCATAATGAGATGGCTAGCATGTCAGTAGCAAACATTGGTATTATTGAGGACAATTCTCCCCGCTAGGTGGGTTTTTACAGCAAAGGAAAATAATAAAAAAGGAATCCCAAATCACATGAGATTTCTCTACAGTGGACAGTGAGTTGAGGCACTGTCTGGTGCAGTGGTCTACATTAGTTAACATACTGCTTCAGTCTCCTACTGAGAAGGGTGTTAGACAGGGAGGGGGGAGTCTGTACAGTACCACAAAACAAATCTCACATTTCTAACTGCATCTGAAAGAACATGAAATTCAATCTCCCCTCCAATCTACACCATGCTGTCATTGCTCATGCAAGTTATAGCAATCAGAGATATGGTATTCACTTCCACTGTCAGTTTGTGTGTTTGCCAGTAAATGTATTAACTGTCATTTCAGCTGTTTCAAGATGCTGATTGTTCTGTTCTATTTGTCATTCTGCATGCAGGCCTCCGCACAGCGTTGTATTCATGTGAATCATCCAGAGCCTGCCTGGATGGTGGTAACAACCCTTCCTCACACTCTCAGTGTGTGTCCCAAATGGCACCCTATTCCCTACATAGTGCACTGCTTTTGACCAGAGTCCTATGGACCTTGGTCAAAGTAGTGCACTATATAGGAAGTAGGGTGTCATTTGAACATCATACTCCCCCATTGTCAAACTTCCTCTGTAAATGTCCGCATTCAGTGATATTTTACCGTGCGTGGTGAATGGCACAAATATAATAGATGAATAAAAATAGAAGGAAGCATTGTGTTGTTGTTGGGGCTGGTCATTAAAAAACTGTGACATTTGAGTCAGGCATTAGGTTTGACATCCTGCGCTGTCTAATAAGCCTCCCACCTGTGTCTTCAGACTGTGTGAGGAGAATTCAACAGGGACAGGGGGCTAGTAGACAGACAAACTGACTGACAGCCAGACATACAGACCACACACACACTATAGAGTGGCATGGTCCCAGGACCCCACAGTGTGGCATTCTCCCCACTGACAGTCAGACAGCACAACACAGAGCTCCCAGAGACGTCGTCCACATAATGAGATAGGGCAGGGTTACAGGGGCCTGCAAGGGCCCAGAGGGCCACACCAGGGGGGTGGGGGAGCCGCTGGAATGTGTCAGCCCTGACGCGGCTCATGGAGGGTAGCAGCATGGCGGTGGCGGTCCCCTCTGTCACAGTGTGTGTGAAGGATGGCAGCCACAGACAGAAGGTGACACACACAGATCAACTCTCCTCTCTTCCTACTCCTGTGACAGAGACAGACACACAGCGTGTCTTATCTGTAGGCAGACACAGACAGACCCACCAGACAGCGTCCCTGTCCCACCGTTATTTATCAGATGGAGAGGAGCGCTAATTAAGATGGGTTTTGTCCTGTGTGTGTGTGTGTCTGTGTGTGTTTGTGTGGGCGCGTGTTTGTATGTAGGCTGGAGTGGCTTCCCCTGCACTCTCCTGACAGATAACACATAGCATTAGGCTGATACAGGAGGAGAGGAGGACTATATATATAGAGAGGTATAGACATCTCGTTTGCATACTTTCTTCCTTGTCAACTCAGACACTTTCTTTTCCAGCTATGTAGCCCCCTGTAACTTCTCCCTACACTAAAATGCAGTGGCAGCACTTCTTAGACCTCAACCAGCCACCAAAGCCCATTATAGTAGAGCAGGGCTGGAGGCCTCTTTACAGGTAGAACCAAATGTGTTCTCGTCAAGTACCACTTAGGGATGGAGACTCAGCTTTCAAGGAGCTAATGATGGGAGCTAATTGTTCTAAAGGATAGTTAGTTAGAGGAACTCACTTCTCCTGGGGCCTCATTTATCAATCATGCACAGGCACAAATCTGTGCGTAAACCATGCGTGGAATCATTTCCACGCAAAGTGTGAGATTTATCAATATGAACGTTGCTTGAGAGGGTGCATACATTTACGCACAGCCATGACCATGCATATGCACATAGCCAAGTGGTGGAATAAGGGAACTGCCAATCATTTTTAGATGTCCTTCTATTTCCATTGTGAATTCATGCAACATATCTTTGACCTGCAATATAATTTGACCACATCAGTGCATTTGTTACGATAATAATCTATATAAAGTACAGTCATTTGTTAAATTAGAGGCACGTGTGAAAGTGAAACCATTGTGTAAATATTATAAAAGATGGAGATAATGGAAATAGAATGAGAGATGTCTGATCTTGCTCTGTTGGAAGATTTGGCACACGCTGCATTTCTCAGACTGCGTGCAGAAAGTACAGATTGGCTCATCAGATATCGTTTCCCAAAACCAATCGTATAGGATTTTTGCAAGGATTTAAGACCTACTTTAAAAAAGCAAACACATGCCATTCCGCTGCACATCCAAGTGCTATCCACCCTTGGGTTTTTGGCAACGGGCACTTTTCTCAGCGGGAACTTGACAATCAACATCTCACAGCCCTCAATGAGCCAACGTTTTGGATGCAATCATCAGAGAAACAAACAGTAACACATACCATTTCCATACACCATCACACAACAGGTTGAAGTCAAGATGGGTTTCTTTGCCATGATGCCATCAATGGGTTCCCAAATAGGAACGGACCAATAGCCGGCCCCCATATCACCTTAAAACCACCATCCCAAAACGATTGAATTTATGTGAACAGAAAAGGCTTCCACTCTGTGTGTGCAAGTGATAGGTTATGTGATGCTCAAGAGACGATGCTGAATGTGGTGGCCAGGTGGAACACACGACTCGTTCATTCTGCAGAACAGTAATGTTGGCCTATACGCCTATAGGAGGGAACTGTTGAGGATGGATGGCTTATTGAAGCTCCCGCTGAAAGTGCCCGTTGCCAAAAACCGGTGTGGATATACACTTGGATGTGCAGCGGAATGGCATGTGTTTGCTTTTTTAAAGTAGGTCTTAAATCCTTGCAAAAATCCTATACGATTGGTTTCGGGGAACTGCGTCTGTACTTTCTGCAGAAAAGGTCCCACCTGTCTCTAAAATCACACTCTCTGCAAAATGCAGCTTGTGCCAAATCTTCCAACAGAGCAAGATTAGACATCTCTCATTTATTTCCATTATCTCCGTCTTTTATAGTATTTCAACCACAGGAGGCTGCTGAGGGGAGGACTGCTCAAAGTAATGGCTGGAAGGAAGGGAATGGAATGGGGATCATTTGATACCATTCCACTGTTCCGTTCCTTCCATTACCAGGAGCCCGTCCTCCCCAATTAAGTTGCCACCAATCTCCTGTGATTTCAACAATGGTTTCACTTTCACACGTGCCTCTAATTTAACAAATGACTGTACTTGATGTGGATAATTATCTTAACAGATGCACTGATCTGATCAAATGATATGCCTGTGTAGATATGTTGCATTCATTCTTAATGGAAATACAATGAAATCTAAAAATGATTTAATTATTACTCTCACAATTTCACACATTTTCAACATATATTGTCCCCATTCTACGCTTGACAAGCAGTTCCCTTATTCCACCACTAAGCACTGTGCATACGCATGGTCATGGCTGTGCGTAAATGTATGCACCCTCTCAAGCAACGTTCATATTGATAAATCTCACACTTTGCGTGGAAATGATCCCACGCATGGTTTACACACTGATTTGTACCTGTGCATCATTGATAAATGAGGCCCTTGGCCTAGTTCCTTATTTTCTCCAGGAACACATATCTCTCTGTGGCTGTCCCTGCTAGACCCAGCCAGCCCAGACCCGGTCTCTGTCTTGTGGTCTCAGACCCAGCTAAGCCCAGCTAGACCCTGGCCAAGGCCCAGTAATGTGCTCTCACCCCAAGATACGTGCCACAGAGAGCTCCCCTGGTCTCCAAAGCTGGGCCTCTCTCTAGAATGTCAAATTACAGAGAGTCCCTTCTCTGTCTCTGTAGCTCTCCCCCTCCCCCCCTGTCTCTCTTGTTCTCCCAGCTGCTGTTGGAGATGATGGGGACCTTTGCACAGAGATGAGGAAGAGAGTCTGTCCAAGTCCAACCTCAGTCAGGCAGTGTGAGAGAGAGAGAGAGAGAGAGAGAGAGAGAGAGAGAGAGAGAGAGGTGCCACAAGGAACGTCTGCTACTTGTTTTGTACCCGAAAGGGACCTGCTATGGAAATATGATGCGCAGCCTTGCATGGAATAACTCCAATAACTGACTGCAGTTCACTGAGAGGATAGTGATGCAACTTCCTGTTTCATTTTGATGAGATAACTGACTGCAGTTCACTGAGAGGATAGTGATGCAACTTCCTGTTTCATTTTGATGAGATAACTGACTGCAGTTCACTGAGAGGATAGTGATGCAACTTCCTGTTTCATTTTGATGAGATAACTGACTGCAGTTCACTGAGAGGATAGTGATGCAACATCCTGTTTCATTTTGATGAGATAACTGACTGCAGTTCACTGAGAGGATAGTGATGCAACTTCCTGTTTCATTTTGATGAGATAACTGACTGCAGTTCACTGAGAGGATAGTGATGCAACTTCCTGTTTCATTTTGATGAGATAACTGACTGCAGTTCACTGAGAGGATAGTGATGCAACTTCCTGTTTCATTTTGATGAGATAACTGACTGCAGTTCACTGAGAGGATAGTGATGCAACTTCCTGTTTCATTTTGATGAGATAACTGACTGCAGTTCACTGAGAGGATAGTGATGCAACATCCTGTTTCATTTTGATGAGTCAGAAAGCCAGCCAGAGAAGTGTAGTGTTATGTTTGTGTGAAGGCTCAAAGAGCCAGCCAGGAGTGTGATCGGTCCTCTCCTCATCAGTATGCGTGGACTCTCTCCCCCAGCCCTCCTTTGTTTTTAATGATAACTGGGCCCATGCATTGTTTACAAAGATGACAGGTCCTTTTCCCTCTGATTTATGGCACCGGGGCGTTCAAGCAGATACTTATTACTTTAAATGCAGTATGCAGAGACAGGTCAACAAGCCAGACTGGGAGAACATAAATTAGGGGTCATTCTTAACCTCCAACTCCAACACAGCAGCATGGGTTTTAGTGGTTTACTGTATCTAGACACAAAAGGGGTCACTCCTAACCTGCATCCCAAATGGCACCCTATTGCCTATATAGTGCACTTAATGGACTCTGGTCTAAAGGAGTGCGCTATTGGAAATAGGATGGCACTTGGGACGTACGACAAATAGTCTCCTAGTCGGGCTCAGTTGTCTGGGAGAATATGGGGCTGCCAAGGTTTGTCACTGGACGTGCTAGCTCCCTGTCTGCTCTGCCCGACCCGAGCATAGAGGTTTATGTAGGCAGCTGAGTAGTGTCTTTGTAGTCTCAGTCACAGTGTGGGGGGATACTCCCTCTGGTGGCGACCTCTGGTGTCACACACACATTGGCGTGTGCACACACACACTTACACACACAAATCAAACATCACTCACACTCCTTTCTTTTTAGGGGCCAAACTTCTGAGAAAGTCTGAAGTGAAGTTGTTTTCTCACAGTTACAGTCCTGTAGAGAGGCTGGGGAGTCTGGGCAAGGGTGGGGTGGAGGAAGAAGGTGTCATTGTTTTTGAGGGATTTAGTTACAGTAGCAGCCAGATCAATTACTCAGCAGAGCCTTGCATGGCTGCAGGATTAATGGTGCGCGTGCCGTATAAATCACTCCGTGGCGTTGAACCGCTAACCACTCCACCCAGCTAGAGGAAACAGAACTGACAAACCACTCCACCCAGCTAGAGGAAACAGAACTGACAAACCACTCCACCCAGCTAGAGGAAACAGAACTGACAAACCACTCCACCCAGCTAGAGGAAACAGAACTGACAAACCACTCCACCCAGCTAGAGGAAACAGAACTGACAAACCACTCCACCCAGCTAGAGGAAACAGAACTGACAAACCACTCCACCCAGCTAGAGGAAACAGAACTGACAAACCACTCCACCCAGCTAGAGGAAACAGAACTGACAAACCACTCCACCCAGCTAGAGGAAACAGAACTGACAAACCACTCCACCCAGCTAGAGGAAACAGAACTGACAAACCACTCCACCCAGCTAGAGGAAACAGAACTGACAAACCGCTCCACCCAGCTAGAGGAAACAGAACTGACAAACCACTCCACCCAGCTAGAGGAAACAGAACTGACAAACCACTCCACCCAGCTAGAGGAAACAGAACTGACAAACCGCTCCACCCAGCTAGAGGAAACAGAACTGACAAACCACTCCACCCAGCTAGAGGAAACAGAACTGACAAACCGCTCCACCCAGCTAGAGGAAACAGAACTGACAAACCACTCCACCCAGCTAGAGGAAACAGAACTGACAAACGCAGAAACACATTAACAACAGCATTACTGTACTTCCCATCCGTTACTATTAGTAACCTTGAGGACAGGAAACACATTCAGTCACAAATAAATGTCCAGATTTGGGGAAGTAAAAACGACCACACTAGATCATCTGGAATGCCGATTTAGCGCTGAAGGACAGAAGGGCCTTTGCCATCGACTGGATGTGAGAACGGAGGGTTGGAAAAGGAGGGGTGTAGTTGAGAAATGGAAATGATGCTATATATTATAATATCCAGAGAGCTGTCCATTGTCTCTCTCTCTCTCTCTCTCTCTCCTCTCTCTTTCTATCTCCTCTCTCACCCTCTCTCCTCTCTCTTTCCCCCACTCTCTCTCTCTCTTTTTCTCTCTCCTCTCAACCCTCTCTCTCTCTCCTCTCTCTCTCTCTCTCTCTTTCTCTCTCCTCTCAACTCTCTCTCTCCTCTCTCTTTCTCTCTCCTCTCTCCTCTCTCCTCTCTCTTTCTCCCTTTCTCTCTCTCTCTTTCTCTCTCTCTCTCTCAATTAAATTAAATTCAATTCACTTTATTGGCATGACGTAACAATGTACATATTGCCAAAGCTTATTTGGGATATTTGGATATTTACTACTTCATTCAACAATAACAATAAGCATACAGTAGAGAGCATGTGCAGGTTGATTGGTCTGTCAGACACTGTCCCTCAACTTATGGCAGGCAGCAATGTAGTGCGCTGCCAACCCACAGCTCTCTGCGTCCTCCCCCAACAGGACGGGTAGCCTATCCTCATCAGAGAGGTCTTTGAAACCTTGAATAAGGGTTTCAAATTTGGGAAAATGACACTCTCTAATTGTTTTATATTTTTGACATTTTGTCAGGAAATGCAGCTCCGTCTCAGGTTCTGCAGTGGTTGTACAGCCTTTCCTGTGTCTACCCTTCTCAATGGCAAGGCTGTGCTCACTGAGCCTGTACTTTGTCAAGGTTTTTCTCAGGTTTTGATCAGTAACCATGGTCAAATATTTAGCCACGGTGTACTGTCGATTTAGGGCCAGATAGCACTGCATTTTGCTTTGTGTTTGTGTTTCCCAATAAGTAATGTAGTTTTGTTTTGACTGTGTTGTAATTTGGTTTATTCTGATTGATTGGATGTTCTGGTCCTGAGGCTTCAGTGTGTTAGTAGAACAGTCTCTCTCTCTCTCTCTCTCTCTCTCTCTCTCTCTCTCTCTCTCTCTCTCTCTCTCTCTCTCTCTCTCTCTCTCTCTCTCTCTCTCTCTCTCTCTCTCTCTCTCTCTCTCTCTCTCTCTCTCTCTCTCTCTCTCTCTCTCTCTCTCTCTCTCTCTCTCTCTCTCTCTCTCTCTCTCTCTCTCTCTCTCTCTCTCTCTCTCTCTCTCTCTCTCTCTCTCTCTCTCTCTCTCTCTCTCTCTCTCTCTCTCTCTCTCTCTCTCTCTCTCTCTCTCTCTCTCTCTCTCTCTCTCTCTCTCTCTCTCTCTCTCTCTCTCTCTCTCTCTCTCTCATCTGGGTGTTTTTGGATATTGTCTCACAGATTCTATTGGCGTGGGTCTGTCTGTCTGTCTGTCTGTCTGCTCCTAGCCTGTTTCTGAGTCTCTTTACTCAGTGTCAGACAGCTGCGTTGCCCTTGCTGCTCCTCATGCTAGTAGAGCCCACAAATGAAATCAAATAGACCAGTCAGGCTCCCGTCTTCAATTAGAGATCTGAGCCACACAAGAATGTCAAATAATTTCAGTCTGACTCCCTTCTCTCGCTCGCTCTGTATCTATCTCTCCTTCTCTCTGTTTCTCTATGTATATCTCTGTATCTCTTTGTATCTGTCTGTTTCTCTATGTATATCTCTGTATCTCTCTGTATCTGTCTGTTTCTCTGTTACTCTCTGTATCTAACTGTTTCTCTCTGTATGTCTGTCTATGTCTCTGTATCTCTCTGTCTATCTCTGTATGTCTCTGTATCTCTCTGTCTATCTCTGTATGTCTCTGTATCTCTCTGTCTATCTCTGTATGTCTCTGTATCTCTCTGTCTATCTCTGTATGTCTCTGTATCTAACTGTTTCTCTCTGTATGTCTGTCTATGTCTCTGTATCTCTCTGTCTATCTCTGTATGTCTCTGTATCTCTCTGTCTATCTCTGTATGTCTCTGTATCTCTCTGTCTATCTCTGTATGTCTCTGTATCTAACTGTTTCTCTCTGTATGTCTGTCTATGTCTCTGTATCTCTCTGTATGTCTCTGTATCTCTCTGTCTATCTCTGTATGTCTCTGTATCTCTCTGTCTATCTCTGTATGTCTCTGTATCTCTCTGTCTATCTCTGTATGTCTCTGTATCTCTCTGTCTATCTCTGTATGTCTCTGTATCTCTCTGTCTATCTCTGTATGTCTCTGTATCTCTCTGTCTATCTCTGTATGTCTCTGTATCTCTCTGTCTATCTCTGTATCTCTCTGTATCTTTCTCTTTGTATGTAACTCTCCCTATGCAGCTCAATCTCTCTTTGTATCTCTCTGTATCTCTCTGTACCTATCCAGTCTCTCTCCCTCACCCTCTATCTCCATCTCTCTCTCCTACAGGCCCATGTGCCCCACTGTCAAGGTGGGCCAAGGTTAAGCGAAGCCTTTCTGAGATGAAAATAATCAGAATGAATTATTAGTGAGATCTGGGCCAGGCAGCCAGCTTAGCCCCATCAAAGCAGACAGCAGGACGTGCAGCCATGTTGTATGTGTGAGCTGAGGAGCAGAGAGGAAGGAGGGAGACCATGTTGTGTGTGTGAGCTGAGGAGCAGAGAGGAAGGAGGGAGACCATGTTGTGTGTGTGAGCTGAGGAGCAGAGAGGAAGGAGGGAGACCATGTTGTGTGTGTGAGCTGAGGAGCAGAGAGGAAGGAGGGAGACCATGTTGTGTGTGTGAGCGGAGGAGCAGAGAGGAAGGAGGGAGGTCATGTTGTGTGTGTGAGCGGAGGAGCAGAGAGGAAGGAGGGAGGTCATGTTGTGTGTGTGAGCTGAGGAGCAGAGAGGAAGGAGGGAGATCATGTTGTGTGTGTGAGCTGAGGAGCAGAGAGAAAGGAGGGAGACCATGTTGTGTGTGTGAGCTGAGGAGCAGAGAGGAAGGAGGGAGGTCATGTTGTGTGTGTGAGCGGAGGAGCAGAGAGGAAGGAGGGAGGTCATGTTGTGTGTGTGAGCTGAGGAGCAGAGAGGAAGGAGGGAGACCATGTTGTGTGTGTGAGCGGAGGAGCAGAGAGGAAGGAAGGAGGTCATGTTGTGTGTGTGAGCTGAGGAGCAGAGAAGAAGGAGGGAGACCATGTTGTGTGTGTGAGCGGAGGAGCAGAGAGGAAGGAGGGAGGTCATGTTGTGTGTGTGAGCGGAGGAGCAGAGAGGAAGGAGGGAGACCATGTTGTGTGTGTGAGCTGAGGAGCAGAGAGGAAGGAGGGAGGTCATGTTGTGTGTGTGAGCGGAGGAGCAGAGAGGAAGGAGGGAGGTCATGTTGTGTGTGTGAGCGGAGGAGCAGAGAGGAAGGAAGGAGGGAGGCCATGTTGTGTGTGTGAGCTGAGGAGCAGAGAGGAAGGAGGGAGGTCATGTTGTGTGTGTGAGCGGAGGAGCAGAGAGGAAGGAAGGAGGGAGGCCATGTTGTGTGTGTGAGCGGAGGAGCAGAGAGGAAGGAGGGAGACCATGTTGTGTGTGTGTGAGCTGAGGAGCAGAGAGGAAGGAGGGAGGGAGGTCATGTTGTGTGTGTGAGCGGAGGAGCAGAGAGGAAGGAGGGAGGGAGGTCATGTTGTGTGTGTGAGCTGAGGAGCAGAGAGGAAGGAGGGAGGGAGGCCATGTTGTGTGTGTGAGCTGAGGAGCAGAGAGGAAGGAGGGAGGTCATGTTGTGTGTGTGAGCGGAGGAGCAGAGAGGAAGGAGGGAGGTCATGTTGTGTGTGTGAGCGGAGGAGCAGCGAGGAAGGAGGGAGGTCATGTTGTGTGTGTGAGCGGAGGAGCAGAGAGGAAGGAAGGAGGGAGGCCATGTTGTGTGTGTGAGCGGAGGAGCAGGGAGGAAGGAGGGAGACCATGTTGTGTGTATGAGCGGAGGAGCAGAGAGGAAGGAAGGAGGGAGGCCATGTTGTGTGTGTGAGCGGAGGAGCAGGGAGGAAGGAGGGAGACCATGTTGTGTGTGTGAGCGGAGGAGCAGAGAGAAGGGAGGGAGGTCATGTTGTGTGTGTGAGCGGAGGAGCAGAGAGGAAGGAGGGAGGTCATGTTGTGTGTGTGAGCTGAGGAGCAGAGAGGAAGGAGGGAGGGAGGTCATGTTGTGTGTGTGAGCTGAGGAGCAGAGAGGAAGGAGGGAGGTCATGGTGTGTGTGTGAGCTGAGGAGCAGAGAGGAAGGAGGGAGGTCATGGTGTGTGTGTGAGCTGAGGAGCAGAGAGGAAGGAGGGAGGCCATGTTGTGTGTGTGAGCGGAGGAGCAGAGAGGAAGCAGGGAGGGAGGGCATGTTGTGTGTGTGAGCGGAGGAGCAGAGAGGAAGGAGGGAGGTCATGTTGTGTGTGTGAGCGGAGGAGCAGAGAGGAAGGAGGGAGGCCATGTTGTGTGTGTGAGCGGAGGAGCAGAGAGGAAGGAGGGAGGGAGGTCATGTTGTGTGTGTGAGCTGAGGAGCAGAGAGGAAGGAAGGAGGTCATGTTGTGTGTGTGAGCTGAGGAGCAGAGAGGAAGGAGGGAGACCATGTTGTGTGTGTGAGCGGAGGAGCAGAGAGGAAGGAAGGAGGTCATGTTGTGTGTGTGAGCTGAGGAGCAGAGAGGAAGGAGGGAGGTCATGTTGTGTGTGTGAGCGGAGGAGCAGAGAGGAAGGAGGGAGACCATGTTGTGTGTGTGAGCGGAGGAGCAGAGAGGAAGGAGGGAGGTCATGTTGTGTGTGTGAGCGGAGGAGCAGAGAGGAAGGAATGAGGTCATGTTGTGTGTGTGAGCTGAGGAGCAGAGAGGAAGGAGGGAGGGAGGTCATGTTGTGTGTGTGAGCGGAGGAGCAGAGAGGAAGGAGGGAGGGAGGTCATGTTGTGTGTGTGAGCGGAGGAGCAGAGAGGAAGGAGGGAGGGAGGTCATGTTGTGTGTGTGAGCGGAGGAGCAGAGAGGAAGGAGGGAGGGAGGTCATGTTGTGTGTGTGAGCGGAGGAGCAGAGAGGAAGGAGGGAGGTCATGTTGTGTGTGTGTGAGCGTAGGAGCAGAGAGGAAGGAGGGAGACCATGTTGTGTGTGTGAGCTGAGGAGCAGAGAGGAAGGAGGGAGACCATGTTGTGTGTGTGAGCTAAGGAGCAGAGGAAGGAGGGAGGTCATGTTGTGTGTGTGAGCTGAGGAGCAGAGAGGAAGGAGGGAGATCATGTTGTGTGTGTGAGCTGAGGAGCAGAGAGGAAGGAGGGAGGTCATGTTGTGTGTGTGAGCGGAGGAGCAGAGAGGAAGGAGGGAGGTCATGTTGTGTGTGTGAGCTGAGGAGCAGAGAGGAAGGAGGGAGGTCATGTTGTGTGTGTGAGCGGAGGAGCAGAGAGGAAGGAGGGAGACCATGTTGTGTGTGTGAGCTGAGGAGCAGAGAGAAAGGAGGGAGACCATGTTGTGTGTGTGAGCTGAGGAGCAGAGAGGAAGGAGGGAGCCCATGTTGTGTGTGTGAGCGGAGGAGCAGAGAGGAAGGAGGGAGGTCATGTTGTGTGTGTGAGCTGAGGAGCAGAGAGGAAGGAGGGAGACCATGTTGTGTGTGTGAGCGGAGGAGCAGAGAGGAAGGAAGGAGGTCATGTTGTGTGTGTGAGCTGAGGAGCAGAGAAGAAGGAGGGAGACCATGTTGTGTGTGTGAGCGGAGGAGCAGAGAGGAAGGAGGGAGGTCATGTTGTGTGTGTGAGCGGAGGAGCAGAGAGGAAGGAGGGAGACCATGTTGTGTGTGTGAGCTGAGGAGCAGAGAGGAAGGAGGGAGGTCATGTTGTGTGTGTGAGCGGAGGAGCAGAGAGGAAGGAGGGAGGTCATGTTGTGTGTGTGAGCTGAGGAGCAGAGAGGAAGGAGGGAGGTCATGTTGTGTGTGTGAGCTGAGGAGCAGAGAGGAAGGAGGGAGGTCATGTTGTGTGTGTGAGCGGAGGAGCAGAGAGGAAGGAAGGAGGGAGGCCATGTTGTGTGTGTGAGCGGAGGAGCAGAGAGGAAGGAGGGAGACCATGTTGTGTGTGTGTGAGCTGAGGAGCAGAGAGGAAGGAGGGAGGGAGGTCATGTTGTGTGTGTGAGCGGAGGAGCAGAGAGGAAGGAGGGAGGGAGGTCATGTTGTGTGTGTGAGCTGAGGAGCAGAGAGGAAGGAGGGAGGGAGGCCATGTTGTGTGTGTGAGCTGAGGAGCAGAGAGGAAGGAGGGAGGTCATGTTGTGTGTGTGAGCGGAGGAGCAGAGAGGAAGGAGGGAGGTCATGTTGTGTGTGTGAGCGGAGGAGCAGCGAGGAAGGAGGGAGGTCATGTTGTGTGTGTGAGCGGAGGAGCAGAGAGGAAGGAAGGAGGGAGGCCATGTTGTGTGTGTGAGCGGAGGAGCAGGGAGGAAGGAGGGAGACCATGTTGTGTGTATGAGCGGAGGAGCAGAGAGGAAGGAAGGAGGGAGGCCATGTTGTGTGTGTGAGCGGAGGAGCAGGGAGGAAGGAGGGAGACCATGTTGTGTGTGTGAGCGGAGGAGCAGAGAGAAGGGAGGGAGGTCATGTTGTGTGTGTGAGCGGAGGAGCAGAGAGGAAGGAGGGAGGTCATGTTGTGTGTGTGAGCTGAGGAGCAGAGAGGAAGGAGGGAGGGAGGTCATGTTGTGTGTGTGAGCTGAGGAGCAGAGAGGAAGGAGGGAGGTCATGGTGTGTGTGTGAGCTGAGGAGCAGAGAGGAAGGAGGGAGGTCATGGTGTGTGTGTGAGCTGAGGAGCAGAGAGGAAGGAGGGAGGCCATGTTGTGTGTGTGAGCGGAGGAGCAGAGAGGAAGCAGGGAGGGAGGGCATGTTGTGTGTGTGAGCGGAGGAGCAGAGAGGAAGGAGGGAGGTCATGTTGTGTGTGTGAGCGGAGGAGCAGAGAGGAAGGAGGGAGGCCATGTTGTGTGTGTGAGCGGAGGAGCAGAGAGGAAGGAGGGAGGGAGGTCATGTTGTGTGTGTGAGCTGAGGAGCAGAGAGGAAGGAAGGAGGTCATGTTGTGTGTGTGAGCTGAGGAGCAGAGAGGAAGGAGGGAGACCATGTTGTGTGTGTGAGCGGAGGAGCAGAGAGGAAGGAAGGAGGTCATGTTGTGTGTGTGAGCTGAGGAGCAGAGAGGAAGGAGGGAGGCCATGTTGTGTGTGTGAGCGGAGGAGCAGAGAGGAAGGAGGGAGGTCATGTTGTGTGTGTGAGCGGAGGAGCAGAGAGGAAGGAATGAGGTCATGTTGTGTGTGTGAGCTGAGGAGCAGAGAGGAAGGAGGGAGGGAGGTCATGTTGTGTGTGTGAGCGGAGGAGCAGAGAGGAAGGAGGGAGGGAGGTCATGTTGTGTGTGTGAGCGGAGGAGCAGAGAGGAAGGAGGGAGGGAGGTCATGTTGTGTGTGTGAGCGGAGCTGCAGAGAGGAAGGAGGGAGGGAGGTCATGTTGTGTGTGTGAGCGGAGGAGCAGAGAGGAAGGAGGGAGGTCATGTTGTGTGTGTGAGCTGAGGAGCAGAGAGGAAGGAGGGAGACCATGTTGTGTGTGTGAGCTAAGGAGCAGAGAGGAAGGAGGGAGGTCATGTTGTGTGTGTGAGCTGAGGAGCAGAGAGGAAGGAGGGAGATCATGTTGTGTGTGTGAGCTGAGGAGCAGAGAGGAAGGAGGGAGGCCATGTTGTGTCTGTGAGCGGAGGAGCAGAGAGGAAGGAGGGAGACCATGTTGTGTGTGTGAGCGGAGGAGCAGAGAGGAAGGAGGGAGGCCATGTTGTGTGTGTGAGCGGAGGAGCAGAGAGGAAGGAGGGAGGGAGGCCATGTTGTGTCTGTGAGCGGAGGAGCAGAGAGGAAGGAGGGAGACCATGTTGTGTGTGTGAGCGGAGGAGCAGAGAGGAAGGAGGGAGGCCATGTTGTGTGTGTGAGCGGAGGAGCAGAGAGGAAGGAAGGAGGTCATGTTGTGTGTGTGAGCGGAGGAGCAGAGAGGAAGGAGGGAGGGAGGCCATGTTGTGTCTGTGAGCGGAGGAGCAGAGAGGAAGGAGGGAGACCATGTTGTGTGTGTGAGCGGAGGAGCAGAGAGGAAGGAGGGAGGCCATGTTGTGTGTGTGAGCGGAGGAGCAGAGAGGAAGGAGGGAGACCATGTTGTGTGTGTGAGCTGAGGAGCAGAGAGGAAGGAGGGAGGTCATGTTGTGTGTGTGAGCTGAGGAGCAGAGAGGAAGGAAGGAGGTCATGTTGTGTGTGTGAGCGGAGGAGCAGAGAGGAAGGAGGGAGGGAGGCCATGTTGTGTGTGTGAGCGGAGGAGCAGAGAGGAAGGAGGGAGACCATGTTGTGTGTGTGAGCGGAGGAGCAGAGAGGAAGGAGGGAGACCATGTTGTGTGTGTGAGCTGAGGAGCAGAGAGGAAGGAGGGAGGGAGCCCATGTTGTGTGTGTGAGCGGAGGAGCAGAGAGGAAGGAGGGAGGGAGGTCATGTTGTGTGTGTGAGCTGAGGAGCAGAGAGGAAGGAGGGAGGTCATGTTGTGTGTGTGAGCGGAGGAGCAGAGAGGAAGGAGGGAGGGAGGTCATGTTGGAAGATGTAGGAGGTAGGGGACATGAAAGTGGGTTCTGTGTCAGAGTGCTGTCCCCTGCTGCGCCAGGCAGATAAAGGTAGGTTAGCGCCACAGGTCTCCTCAACACAGTGAGAGGCAGGGAGGGAGGGATGGAGAGAGAGGGGGGGGGGGGGGGGTGGGGTGGAAGGAGCCAGGCAAAGGGCCAGAGGAGACGCATGAACAAGCCAGCTTACAAACATCTCATCATAACTCAGCCAGAAGAGGCCCACCGAATTAAAGTGTCACTTCTCATTTTTGCTCGATGGCTGTTATTTTTTTCCTCTTCCTGGCTCTCTCTCTCTCTCTCTCTCTCTCTCTCTCTCTCTCTCTCTCTCTCTCTCTCTCTCTCTCTCTCTCTCTCTCTCTCTCTCTCTCTCTCTCTCTCTCTCTCTCTCTCTCTCTCTCTCTCTCTCTCTCTCTCTCTCTCTCTCTCTCTCTCTCTCTCTCTCTCTCTCTCTCTCTCTCTCTCTCTCTCTCTCTCTCTCTCTCTCTCTCTCTCTCTCTCTCTCTCTCTCTCTCTCTCTCTCTCTCTCTCTCTCTCTCTCTCTCTCTCTCTCTATTGCTGGACACTCTCTACTCACACTCTCTCTCTCTCTCTCTCTTTCTCTTTCTCCCTGGTCTCTCTCTCTCTCTCTCTCTCTCTCTCTCTCTCTCTCTCTCTCTCTCTCTCTCTCTCTCTCTCTCTCTCTCTCTCTCTCTCTCTCTCTCTCTCTCTCTCTCTCTCTCTCTCTCTCTCTCTCTCTCTCTCTCTCTCTCTCTCTCTCTCTCTCTCTCTCTCTCTCTCTCTCTCTCTCTCTCTCTCTCTCTCTCTCTCTCTCTCTCTCTCTCTCTCTCTATTGCTGGACACTCTCTACTCACACTCTCTCTCTCTCTCTCTCTTTCTCTTTCTCCCTGGTCTCTCTCTCTCTCTATCTCTCTCTCAATTCAATTCAAATTGATTTATTGACATGGGAAACATGTTTACATTGCCAAAGCAAGTGAAATAGATTATGAACAAAAGTGAAATAAGCAATCAAAAATTAACTGTAAATATTACACTTACAAAGGTTTCAAAAAAATTGACTCTCTCTCTCTCCCTGGGCTCTATCTCTCTGTATCTCCCTGGTCTCTCTCTCTCTCTCTGGGTTCTATCTCTCTGTCTCTCTCTGGGTTCTATCTCTCTCTGGGTTCTATCTCTCTGTCTCTCTCTGGGTTCTATCTCTCTCTGGGTTCTATCTCTCTGTCTCTCTCTGGGTTCTATCTCTCTCTGGGTTCTATCTCTCTGTCTCTCTCTCTCTCTCTCTCTCTCTGGGCTCTCTCTCTCTCTCTGGGCTCTCTCTCTCTCTCTCTGGGCTCTCTCTCTCTCTCTCTGGGCTCTCTCTCTCTCTCCCTGGGCTCTCTCTCTCTCTCTCCCTGTCTATTGCTGGACACTCTCTACTCACACTCTCTCTCTCTCTCTTTCTCCCTGGTCTCTATCTCTCTCTCAATTCAATTCAAATTGATTTATTGACATGGGAAACATGTTTACATTGCCAAAGCAAGTGAAATAGATTATGAACAAAAGTGAAATAAGCAATCAAAAATTAACTGTAAACATTACACTTACAAAGGTTTCAAAAAAATTGACTCTCTCTCTCTCCCTGGGCTCTATCTCTCTGTATCTCCCTGGTCTCTCTCTCTCTCTGTCTGGGCTCTGTCTCTCTGTCTCTCTCTGGGTTCTATCTCTCTGTCTCTCTCTGGGTTCTATCTCTCTGTCTCTCTCTGGGCTCTATCTCTGTCTCTCCCTGGTCTCTCTCGCTCTGGGCTCTATCTCTCTGTCTCTCTCTGGGTTCTATCTTTCTGTCTCTCCCTAGGCTCTATCTCTCTCTCCCTGCGCTCTCTCTCTCCCTGGGCTCTCTCTCCCCCTGGGCTCTCTCTCTCTTTCTCTCCCCCTGGGCTCTCTCTCTCTTTCTCTCTCCCTGGGCTCTCTCTCTCTCCCTGGGCTCTCTCTCTTTCTCTCTCCCTGGGCTCTCTCTCTCTTTCTCTCTCCCTGGGCTCTCTCTCTCTTTCTCTCTCCCTGGGCTCTCTCTCTCTTTCTCTCTCCCTGGGCTCTCTCTCTCTCTCCCTGGGCTCTCTATCTCCCTGGGCTCTCTCTCCCTGGGCTCTCTCTCTCCCTGGGCTCTCTCTCTCCCTGGGCTCTCTCTCTCCCTGGGCTCTCTCTCTACCTGGGCTCTCTCTTCCTGGGCTCTCTCTCCCTGGGCTCTCTATTCCTGGGCTCTCTATTCCTGGGCTCTCTCTCTACCTGGGCTCTCTCTTCCTGGGCTCTCTCTTCCTGGGCTCTATCTCCCTGGGCTCTCTCTTCCTGGGCTCTCTCTCCCTGGGCTCTCTCTCTCCCTGGGCTCTCTCTCTCCCTGGGCTCTCTCTCTCCCTGGGCTCTCTCTCTCCCTGGGCTCTCTCTCCCTGGGCTCTCTCTCTCTCTCTCTCTCTCTCTCTCCCTGGGCTCTCTCTCTCCCTGGGCTCTCTCTCTACCTGGGCTCTCTCTCTACCTGGGCTCTCTCTTCCTGGGCTCTCTCTCCCTGGGCTCTCTCTCTCCCTGGGCTCTCTCTCCCTGGGCTCTCTCTCCCTGGGCTCTCTCTCTCCCTGGGCTCTCTCTCTCCCTGGGCTCTCTCTCTCCCTGGGCTCTCTCTTCCTGGGCTCTCTCTTCCTGGGCTCTCTCTCCCTGGGCTCTCTCTCTCCCTGGGCTCTCTCTTCCTGGGCTCTCTCTCCCTGGGCTCTCTCTCTCTCTCTCTCTCTCCCTGGGCTCTCTCTCTCCCTGGGCTCTCTCTCTCCCTGGGCTCTCTCTCTCCCTGGGCTCTCTCTCTCCCTGGGCTCTCTCTCTCCCTGGGCTCTCTCTCTCCCTGGGCTCTCTCTCTCCCTGGGCTCTCTCTCCCTGGGCTCTCTCTCTCCCTGGGCTCTCTCTCTCCCTGGGCTCTCTCTCTCCCTGGGCTCTCTCTCTCCCTGGGCTCTCTCTCTCCCTGGGCTCTCTCTCTCCCTGGGCTCTCTCTCTCCCTGGGCTCTCTCTCTCCCTGGGCTCTCTCTCTCCCTGGGCTCTCTCTCTCCCTGGGCTCTCTCTCTCCCTGGGCTCTCTCTCTCCCTGGGCTCTCTCTCTCCCTGGGCTCTCTCTCTCCCTGGGCTCTCTCTCTACCTGGGCTCTCTCTCTACCTGGGCTCTCTCTCTTCCTGGGCTCTCTCTCTACCTGGGCTCTCTCTCTACCTGGGCTCTCTCTCTACCTGGGCTCTCTCTCCCTGGGCTCTCTCGCTCTGTCTCTTTCTCTCTCCCTGGGCTCTCTCGCTCTGTCTCTTTCTCTCTCCCTGGGCTCTCTCTCTCGGGCCCCGGGCTCTCTCTCTCTCTGTCAATTCAATTCAAAGGGCTTTATTGTCATGGGAAACAAGTGAGTGAAATAGATAATAAACAAAAGTGAAATAAACAATAAAAATTGAACAGCAAACATTACACTCACAAGTCCTTTTCTTGTGGCAACAGGTCACAAATCTTGCTGCTGTGATGGCACACTGTGGTATTTGGAGCGGCAGGTAGCCTAGTGGTTAGAGTGTTAGACTAGTAACCAAAAGGTTGGCAGATCAAATCCCCGAGCTGACAGGTAAATAAAAAAAAATCTGTTGTTCATGCCCCTGAATAAGGCAGTTAACCCACTGTTCCTAGGCTGTCATTGTATATAAGAATTTGTTCTTAACTGACATGCCTAGTTAAATACCGGTCAAATAAAAAATTCACCCAATAGATATGGGAGTTTATCAAAATTTGATTTGTTTTGGAATTCTTTGTGGGTCTGTGTAATCTAAGAAAAATATGTGTCTCTAATATGGTCATACATTTGGCAGGAGGGTTAGGTTTAGGTTTAGGTTTAGGTTTAGGGTTAGGGTTAGGGCAGCTCAGTTTCCACCTCATTTTGTGGGCAGTGTGCACATAGCCTGTTTTTTCTTGATAGCCAGGTCTGCCTACGGCTGCCTTTCTCAATAGCAATCTGTCTCTACAGCTGCCTGCTGTGTGTCTGTGGGTCCATCTGCTTCTATCTATCTATCTATCTATCTATCTATCCGTCTGACTGAATCGACAACTTTAGCGTCTCCACAATTCACTGCTAATTCATAAGGTTGTCTCCCAATTAGTAGTCCAGAACTGCAGGCTGGTAAGGCCCATGCCAGATGGATAGTCAGACAAACGAAGATAAAGATTTAATAGGAACAGTCTAATACTCATAAGCCAGTTGGTAGATTGTCAACATATAAAAGTCTGCCGTGTGGAAGGGAAGAGGATAGACAGTCTGTTTCCATAGCACCTGTATGAATGTTGACATGGTGTTGTTGCTTTCCTCCCATCCTGCTAATCCCTCGATGAGCCTGCCTGTCCAAACTGGGGTGCTTTAGCCCTGCAGGGGCAGAGGGGGTGGACGGGTGAGGGGGCGAGAGAGTAGTGCAGGGGCTGATAAAGGTTGTCACCAGGCAGGCGTGGGTCCTCAGAAGTGGAGCGCCATCCTCCCTGTGGCCTTTGGCATGACATGCAGGCCGGCTGAGCCAGGCTGGGCCGGGACAGCTATCAGTCATTAATGGAGCCTTGACGAGAGTTGTAATGAAGAGATGTCAGATAGTAGGACATGGGGAAAGAGAGGGAGAGAAGGTTAAAGGGAGAGAGAGAAGGTGAGATAAGGAGAGAGAGTAGAGCATGAAGCGAGGAGGAGGAGAGGAGCGGAACCCAAAGCGCTTTAGTGCAATGTGTATTGGCAGGTGTCGCTCTGCCTAATTTCACGCCTCTGTAAGCCAATGTGCACCCAGACGATCGCAAGTTCCAGGCTCTCTCTCTCTCTCTCTCTCTCTCTCTCTCTCTCTCTCTCTCTCTCTCTCTCTCTCTCTCTCTCTCTCTCTCTCTCTCTCTCTCTCTCTCTCTCTCTCTCTCTCTCTCTCTCTCTCTCTCTCTCTCTCTCTCTCTCTCTCTCTCTCTCTCTCTCTCTCTCTCTCTCTCTCTCTCTCTCTCTCTCTCTCTCTCTCTCTCTCTCTCTCTCTCTCTCTCTCTCTCTCTCTCTCTCTCTCTCTCTCTCTCTCTCTCTCTCTCTCTCTCTCTCTCTCTCTCTCTCTCTCTCTCTCTCTCTCTCTCTCTCTCTCTCTCTCTCTCAATGTATGACTTCACATGAATGTGTTTGTGTGAACCTTCCACATGACTGCATGATTTGACATGTATGGCATTACCCAGTAATTGTGTATGCGAACTTGAAAGTGCGTGACTCCAATGTACATGGTAGAGGGACAAATGTGCAGCATAAGCACTAAATACTGCCTGTGTGACAGTTAAGGAGTCAGAGGGTCCACTCCCTCCATCTGGCCTCACCAACACACTGATGATGTAGAGTGATGTTTGTTCTCTTATTAGGGCCTCTCCCTACAAGTCAGTGGTTTGGCCCCTGGCCCTACTAGCCGTAACGTGTAGCCAGGAGTGGGAGCAGAAAGGGGACGGGGGGGACGGGGGTGTTCCAGGGACCTTCAGGGTACAACTTACAGAAGCATCCCTCAGTAGCACAGAGGGACATTAGTTCTGATGTAGGATGCCCCCCCCTGCCCCTTGTGCCCCGGACCCTCCCCCTGCCCCTTGTGCCCCGGACCCTCCGCCTGGCCCCCTCCTGCCCCTTGTGCCTCGGACCCTCCGCCTGGCCCACCCTGCCCCTTGTGCCCCGGACCCTCCGCCTGGCCCCCTTGTGCCCCGGACCCTCCGCCTGGCCCCCCCCTGCCCCTTGTTCCCCGGGCCCTCCGCCTGGCCCACCCCTGCCCCTTGTTCCCCGGGCCCTCCGCCTGGCCCCCCCCTGCCACTTGTGATCCGGACCCTACGCCTGGCCCCCCCTGCCCCTTGTGCCCCGGAACCTCCGCCTGGCCCCCCCCCCCCTGCCCCTCGGCCCTGTAGCCTGCTGCATTTGTGTAGGGAAGATTAAGCTTCTCTGACGAAGCTGTGTTTACAAATATGCAGGCAGAGAAACAGGCCAAGCAGCGCTGAATAGGAATAGAATACAAATTGCTTTTTTATCTCTCCCAGGGCCAGGGAGTGAGAAAATGTGTTTGCGATTGTTGCTCCTCCGCCTGTGAAGGATAAAGCCTCAGCACTGGGTTTGGGCTCGCTGTTAGCATTCATCCTAGCCTCTCTTCTTCTCCTTCTCTTCTCTCTTCCTCCATCTCTTCTTCTTCTTTTCCTCCTCCAGCTCTCTACACTCTCTCCCTCCCTAGCTCTCCGTGCTAGTGATTTTCTTGCCGTTTCCTTGGTAATCAATTCTCCTGCTCTCCTTCCTCACTCTGTGTCCCCAACGTACACCCTTTCTGCTTCTATATGTATTCTTTATCCTTCATCTCCCTCGCTTCCTCAATCATTTTCTTCACCCTCCCCCCTTCCTGATTCTATAAGCTGAGCCTCCCTTCCTCTTCCTCTACTGTACCTCTCCCTGTTTCCTCCTCTCTCTTTCACTCTCCCTTTCTTCATGTATCTTCTTCCTTCCCTTCTTCTCTTTCTCCCTCCTCTCTCTTTCCTCTTCTCTCTTTTTCTCCCTCTCTCCTTCCTCTCTCTCTCTCTCTCTTCATCTCTCTATTCTCTTTCTCTCCCTTTCTCTCCACTTCTCCCTCCTCCTCCCTCCTCCCTCCCTCTCACCCTCCTCTCCCTGTAGGACTTGCTATGATTACAGTCTCTCCCAGCCCCTCCCTGCTCACACAGGGTCTATTTGAACTATAGAGTACCTACAGTATAGATCATGGTGGGTTTGTGGGAGGGGGGTGTAGAGTCTGTACACGTATACTAATCTCTCCTAACAGAACTGTGGGAGGGGGGTGTAGAGTCTGTACACGTATACTAATCTCTCCTAACAGAACTGTGGGAGGGGGGTGTAGAGTCTGTACACGTATACTAATCTCTCCTAACAGAACTGTGGGAGGGGGGTGTAGAGTCTGTACACGTATACTAATCTCTCCTAACAGAACTGTGGGAGGGGGGTGTAGAGTCTGGACACGTATACTAATCTCTCCTAACAGAACTGTGGGAGGGGTGTAGAGTCTGTACACGTATACTAATCTCTCCTAACAGAACTGTGGGAGGGGGGTGTAGAGTCTGTACACGTATACTAATCTCTCCTAACAGAACTGTGGGAGGGGTGTAGAGTCTGTACACGTATACTAATCTCTCCTAACAGAACTGTGGGGGGGGTGTAGAGTCTGGACACGTATACTAATCTCTCCTAACAGAACTGTGGGAGGGGTGTAGAGTCTGTACACGTATACTAATCTCTCCTAACAGAACTGTGGAGGGGGGTGTAGAGTCTGTACACGTATACTAATCTCTCCTAACAGAACTGTGGGAGGGGGGTGTAGAGTCTGTACACGTATACTAATCTCTCCTAACAGAACTGTGGGGGGGGTGTAGAGTCTGTACACGTATACTAATCTCTCCTAACAGAACTGTGGGAGGGGTGTAGAGTCTGTACACGTATACTAATCTCTCCTAACAGAACTGTGGGGGGGGTGTAGAGTCTGGACACGTATACTAATCTCTCCTAACAGAACTGTGGAGGGGGGTGTAGAGTCTGTACACGTATACTAATCTCTCCTAACAGAACTGTGGGAGGGGTGTAGAGTCTGTACACGTATACTAATCTCTCCTAACAGAACTGTGGGGGGGGTGTAGAGTCTGGACACGTATACTAATCTCTCCTAACAGAACTGTGGGAGAGGGGGTGTAGAGTCTGTACACGTATACTAATCTCTCCTAACAGAACTGTGGGAGGGGTGTAGAGTCTGTACACGTATACTAATCTCTCCTAACAGAACTGTGGGAGGGGGGTGTAGAGTCTGTACACGTATACTAATCTCTCCTAACAGAACTGTGGGAGGGGTGTAGAGTCTGTACACGTATACTAATCTCTCCTAACAGAACTGTGGGAGGGGGGTGTAGAGTCTGTACACGTATACTAATCTCTCCTAACAGAACTGTGGGAGGGGTGTAGAGTCTGTACACGTATACTAATCTCTCCTAACAGAACTGTGGGAGGGGGGTGTAGAGTCTGGACACGTATACTAATCTCTCCTAACAGAACTGTGGGAGGGGGGTGTAGAGTCTGGACACGTATACTAATCTCTCCTAACAGAACTGTGGGAGGGGGGTGTAGAGTCTGGACACGTATACTAATCTCTCCTAACAGAACTGTGGGAGGGGGGTGTAGAGTCTGTACACGTATACTAATCTCTCCTAACAGAACTGTGGGAGGGGGGTGTAGAGTCTGTACACGTATACTAATCTCTCCTAACAGAACTGTGGGAGGGGGGTGTAGAGTCTGTACACGTATACTAATCTCTCCTAACAGAACTGTGGGAGGGGGGTGTAGAGTCTGGACCCGTATACTAATCTCTCCTAACAGAACTGTGGAGGGGGGTGTAGAGTCTGGACACGTATACTAATCTCTCCTAACAGAACTGTGGGAGGGGGGTGTAGAGTCTGGACACGTATACTAATCTCTCCTAACAGAACTGTGGAGGGGGGTGTAGAGTCTGTACACGTATACTAATCTCTCCTAACAGAACTGTGGGGGGGGTGTAGAGTCTGTACACGTATACTAATCTCTCCTAACAGAACTGTGGAGGGGGGTGTAGAGTCTGTACACGTATACTAATCTCTCCTAACAGAACTGTGGGAGGGGGGTGTAGAGTCTGTACACGTATACTAATCTCTCCTAACAGAACTGTGGAGGGGGGTGTAGAGTCTGTACACGTATACTAATCTCTCCTAACAGAACTGTGGGAGGGGGGTGTAGAGTCTGTACACGTATACTAATCTCTCCTAACAGAACTGTGGGAGGGGGGTGTAGAGTCTGTACACGTATACTAATCTCTCCTAACAGAACTGTGGAGGGGGGTGTAGAGTCTGTACACGTATACTAATCTCTCCTAACAGAACTGTGGGAGGGGGGTGTAGAGTCTGGACACGTATACTAATCTCTCCTAACAGAACTGTGGGGGGGGTGTAGAGTCTGGACACGTATACTAATCTCTCCTAACAGAACTGTGGGGGGGGTGTAGAGTCTGTACACGTATACTAATCTCTCCTAACAGAACTGTGGGAGGGGGGTGTAGAGTCTGTACACGTATACTAATCTCTCCTAACAGAACTGTGGGAGGGGGGTGTAGAGTCTGTACACGTATACTAATCTCTCCTAACAGAACTGGGAGGGGGGTGTAGAGTCTGTACACGTATACTAATCTCTCCTAACAGAACTGTGGAGGGGGGTGTAGAGTCTGTACACGTATACTAATCTCTCCTAACAGAACTGTGGGAGGGGGGTGTAGAGTCTGTACACGTATACTAATCTCTCCTAACAGAACTGTGGGAGGGGGGTGTAGAGTCTGTACACGTATACTAATCTCTCCTAACAGAACTGGGAGGGGGGTGTAGAGTCTGTACACGTATACTAATCTCTCCTAACAGAACTGTGGAGGGGGGTGTAGAGTCTGTACACGTATACTAATCTCTCCTAACAGAACTGTGGGAGGGGGGTGTAGAGTCTGTACACGTATACTAATCTCTCCTAACAGAACTGTGGGAGGGGGGTGTAGAGTCTGTACACGTATACTAATCTCTCCTAACAGAACTGTGGGAGGGGGGTGTAGAGTCTGTACACGTATACTAATCTCTCCTAACAGAACTGTGGGGGGGGGTGTAGAGTCTGTACACGTATACTAATCTCTCCTAACAGAACTGTGGGGGGGGTGTAGAGTCTGTACACGTATACTAATCTCTCCTAACAGAACTGTGGAGGGGGGTGTAGAGTCTGTACACGTATACTAATCTCTCCTAACAGAACTGTGGAGGGGGGTGTAGAGTCTGGACACGTATACTAATCTCTCCTAACAGAACTGTGGAGGGGGGTGTAGAGTCTGGACACGTATACTAATCTCTCCTAACAGAACTGTGGGGGGGGTGTAGAGTCTGTACACGTATACTAATCTCTCCTAACAGAACTGTGGAGGGGGGTGTAGAGTCTGTACACGTATACTAATCTCTCCTAACAGAACTGTGGGAGGGGGGTGTAGAGTCTGTACACGTATACTAATCTCTCCTAACAGAACTGTGGAGGGGGGTGTAGAGTCTGTACACGTATACTAATCTCTCCTAACAGAACTGTGGGGGGGGGTGTAGAGTCTGTACACGTATACTAATCTCTCCTAACAGAACTGTGGAGGGGGGTGTAGAGTCTGTACACGTATACTAATCTCTCCTAACAGAACTGTGGAGGGGGGTGTAGAGTCTGTACACGTATACTAATCTCTCCTAACAGAACTGTGGAGGGGGGTGTAGAGTCTGGACACGTATACTAATCTCTCCTAACAGAACTGTGGGAGGGGGGTGTAGAGTCTGTACACGTATACTAATCTCTCCTAACAGAACTGTGGAGGGGGGTGTAGAGTCTGGACACGTATACTAATCTCTCCTAACAGAACTGTGGGAGGGGGGTGTAGAGTCTGTACACGTATACTAATCTCTCCTAACAGAACTGTGGAGGGGGGTGTAGAGTCTGTACACGTATACTAATCTCTCCTAACAGAACTGTGGGAGGGGGGTGTAGAGTCTGGACACGTATACTAATCTCTCCTAACAGAACTGTGGAGGGGGGTGTAGAGTCTGTACACGTATACTAATCTCTCCTAACAGAACTGTGGAGGGGGGTGTAGAGTCTGTACACGTATACTAATCTCTCCTAACAGAACTGTGGGAGGGGGGTGTAGAGTCTGTACACGTATACTAATCTCTCCTAACAGAACTGTGGAGGGGGGTGTAGAGTCTGGACACGTATACTAATCTCTCCTAACAGAACTGTGGAGGGGGGTGTAGAGTCTGGACACGTATACTAATCTCTCCTAACAGAACTGTGGAGGGGGTGTAGAGTCTGTACACGTATACTAATCTCTCCTAACAGAACTGTGGAGGGGGGTGTAGAGTCTGGACACGTATACTAATCTCTCCTAACAGAACTGTGGGAGGGGGGTGTAGAGTCTGGACACGTATACTAATCTCTCCTAACAGAACTGTGGAGGGGGGTGTAGAGTCTGGACACGTATACTAATCTCTCCTAACAGAACTGGGAGGGGGGTGTAGAGTCTGTACACGTATACTAATCTCTCCTAACAGAACTGTGGAGGGGGGTGTAGAGTCTGGACACGTATACTAATCTCTCCTAACAGAACTGTGGAGGGGGGTGTAGAGTCTGGACACGTATACTAATCTCTCCTAACAGAACTGTGCAGCATTACAGGTTTGTGTTTTTTCTTACAATTAGGCAACAACATGGCCGCCCTGCCTGGCAGCGCCACCGCAATGGAACAGAGGCGGGAGGCTGTGCTGTCCTGGGCCTGTGATTGGGTGTGTGTGGCTGCTGGCTCTACTCTCGTTCATTCAGAAGAAATTCTCTCTCCCCTGTTCTTTTCCACACAGTGACACGTTTATCCTTACCTCAGCTCTCAGAGGGAAGGTTCATGGCCGGTCACACAGACTCTAACAATGCAATTTATGTTTATTAAGCAGTGAGCAGACTCCTGAACTGACTTAATGTATGCCTTATACTGTATCTACGGAGGGCGAGGCTTCATGCCTTATGTTGGGACTGGGAGCTCAGCTAATTTAGGCAATGTGGTGGAAAGCACTTCAAATACCAGACGTACATTTCCGGGGGGACCTGAGCTCTTTGCATATCAAATCTGAAGTCACATCACTCTGTGACAATTTCATTCTCTTCCAGTCAAATGAATGAGTTCCTCTGCGTGCGTACTAGATACACTGTGGGATCAGAGGTGGATCCATATACAGGAAGTAGGGTATAGGTATTGCGTTGGCACTTGCATTTGGGGCTGACTAAGCACTATAACCAGTTAGGGACCAGTAAGTCCTCTACTTTGACTCAGCTGTTTCCACCCGCCAGCGAATGACAGCTCAGAGTTGACCCTAACCCACTGCATTTTAACCACAGAGGTGCCATCCCAAATGGCACTCTATTCCCTATTTAGTGCACTACTGTTAAAAGTAGTGCACTATATAGGGAATAGGATGCCATTTTGGATACAGCCAGGATGCCACACTGATTGCCTTAATCCATTACCCCCTTTTAATGGAATGAAGCTTCCAGTCATGGATGATCGCCTTGGGCTCTGGTGTGATAATGCAAACAAATACTCATTACCCCTTTAGGCTCTGGGCGTTTTAGCATTCTGGACAGGCAACCTAGAGGTCAACCCAGGGGAGGGCAATGTTCATGTACCATAATACATAACATCTACATACCCTCTCAGTGTGCACTTATACCTACACATGGTACTGTATGTCACTCTGGACACACACACACAGCCACTGGTCCATTTCCCATGGCACTTACCACTAAGCCAGCAAGGAGATCAGGAAGTGAAATAGAGTCTGTTAGAAAAGGGAAGAGGAGGAGGACAATGAGAAGGAGTAGGAAGATGGAGATAGAAGGCTGGTTTATTAGCCTCCCTACACACAGTCAGCCAGAGAGAGGGAGAGAGACATATTTACAGAGAGAGAGAGAGAGAGTTACAAAGAGTGAGAAAGATACAGACATAGTTTCATATAGAGAGAGAGAGACAGAGAGTGAGAGCTACAGAGAGAGAGAGAGCTACAGAGAGAGAGAGAGAGAGAGCTACAGAGAGAGAGAGAGAGAGAGAGAGAGAGAGAGAGAGAGAGAGAGAGCTACAGAGAGAGAGCGCTACAGAGAGAGAGAGAGAGAGAGCTACAGAGAGAGAGAGAGAGAGAGAGAGAGAGAGAGAGAGAGAGAGCTACAGAGAGAGAGCGCTACAGAGAGAGAGACAGAGAGTTACAAAGAGTGAGAAAGATACAGACATAGTTTCATATAGAGAGAGAGAGACAGAGAGTGAGAGCTACAGAGAGAGAGAGAGCTACAGAGAGAGAGAGAGAGAGAGAGAGCTACAGAGAGAGAGCGCTACAGAGAGAGAGAGAGCAAAAGAGAGAGAGAGAGTAACAGAGAGAGAGAGAGAGAGAGAGAGAGAGAGAGAGAGAGCTACAGAGAGAGAGAGAGAGAGGGAGGGAGACAGAGAGAGAGAGAGAGAGATACAGAGAGAGAGAGAGAGAGAGCTACAGAGAGAGAGCGCTACAGAGAGAGAGAGAGAGAGAGCTACAGAGAGAGAGAGAGAGACAGAGAGCTAGAGAGAGAGAGAAAGAAAGAAACAGAGAGAGAGAGAGAGCTACAGAGAGAGAGAGCTACAGAGAGAGAGATAGCTACAGAGAGAGATACAGAGTTACAGAGAGAGAGAGAGAGAGAGAGAGAGAGAGCGAGAGAGTAACAGAGAGAGAGAGAGACACAGAGAGAGAGAGAGAGAGAGAGAGAGAGAGAGACACAGAGAGAGAGAGAGAGAGAGAGAGAGAGAGAGAGAGAGAGAGAGTAACAGGGAGAGAGAGAGACACACAGAGAGAGAGAGAGAGAGAGAGAGAGAGAGAGAGAGAGAGAGAGAGAGAGAGAGAGAGTAACAGAGAGAGAGACACAGAGAGAGAGAGAGAGAGAGTAACAGAGAGAGAGAGAGTAACAGAGAGAGAGAGACACACAGAGAGAGAGAGAGACACAGAGAGAGAGAGAGACACAGAGAGAGAGAGAGAGAGAGAGAGAGAGAGACACAGAGAGAGAGAGAGACACAGAGAGAGAGAGAGAGAGAGAGAGTAACAGAGAGAGAGAGAGACACAGAGAGAGAGAGAGAGAGAGAGAGATGTATTCACCCTACACACCCTAATTGACAACCAAACAAACCAAAACAAAGGCAAAGTCTTCTCATGCTTTGTTGATTTCAAAAAAGCCTTCGACTCAATTTGGCATGAGGGTCTGCTATACAAATTGATGGAAAGTGGTGTTGGGGGTAAAACATACGACATTATAAAATCCATGTACACAAACAACAAGTGTGCGGTTAAAATTGGCAAAAAACACACACATTTCTTCACACAGGGTCGTGGGGTGAGACAGGGATGCAGCTTAAGCCCCACCCTCTTCAACATATATATCAACGAATTGGCGCGGGCACTAGAACAGTCTGCAGCACCCGGTCTCACCCTACTAGAATCCGAAGTCAAATGTCTACTGTTTGCTGATGATCTGGTGCTTCTGTCACCAACCAAGGAGGGCCTACAGCAGCACCTAGATCTTCTGCACAGATTCTGTCAGACCTGGGCCCTGACAGTAAATCTCAGTAAGACCAAAATAATGGTGTTCCAAAAAAGGTCCAGTCACCAGGACCACAAATTCCATCTAGACACCGTTGCCCTAGAGCACACAAAAAACTATACATACCTCGGCCTGAACATCAGCACCACAGGTAACTTCCACAAAGCTGTGAACGATCTGAGAGACAAGGCAAGAAGGGCCTTCTATGCCATCAAAAGGAACATAAATTTCAACATACCAATTAGGATCTGGCTAAAAATACTTGAATCAGTCATAGAGCCCATTGCCCTTTATGGTTGTGAGGTCTGGGGTCCGCTCACCAACCAAGATTTCACAAAATGGGACAAACACCAAATTGAGACTCTGCATGCAGAATTCTGCAAAAATATCCTCCGTGTACAACGTAGAACACCAAATAATGCATGCAGAGCAGAATTAGGCCGATACCCACTAATTATCAAAATCCAGAAAAGAGCCGTTAAATTCTACAACCACCTAAAAGGAAGCGATTCCCAAACCTTCCATAACAAAGCCATCACCTACAGAGAGATGAACCTGGAGAAGAGTCCCCTAAGCAAGCTGGTCCTAGGGCTCTGTTCACAAACACAAACACACCCCACAGAGCCCCAGGACAACAGCACAATTAGACCCAACCAAATCATGAGAAAACAAAAAGATAATTACTTGACACATTGGAAAGAATTAACAAAAAAACAGAGCAAACTAGAATGCTATTTGGCCCTAAACAGAGAGTACACAGTGGCAGAATACCTGACCACTGTGACTGACCCAAACTTAAGGAAAGCTTTGACTATGTACAGACTCAGTGAGCATAGCCTTGCTATTGAGAAAGGCCGCCGTAGGCAGACATGGCTCTCAAGAGAAGACAGGCTATGTGCACACTGCCCACAAAATGAGGTGGAAACTGAGCTGCACTTCCTAACCTCCTGCCCAATGTATGACCATATTAGAGAGACATATTTCCCTCAGATTACACAGATCCACAAAGAATTCGAAAACAAATCCAATTTTGATAAACTCCCATATCTACTGGGTGAAATTCCACAGTGTGCCATCACAGCAGCAAGATTTGTGACCTGTTGCCACAAGAAAAGGGCAACCAGTGAAGAACAAACACCACTGTAAATACAACCCATATTTATGTTTATTTATTTTAACTTGTGTGCTTTAACCATTTGTACATTGTTACAACACTGCATATATATAATATGACATTTGTAATGTCTTTATTGTTTTGAAACTTCTGTATGTGTAATGTTTACTGTTCATTTTTATTGTTTATTTGACTTTTGTATATTACCTACCTCACTTGCTTTGGCAATGTTAACACATGTTTCCCATGCCAATAAAGCCCCTTGAATTGAATTGAAAAAATTGAGAGAGAGAGAGAGAGAGAGAGAGTAACAGAGAGAGAGAGAGTAACAGAGAGAGAGAGACACACAGAGAGAGAGAGAGAGAGAGAGAGAGAGAGAGAGAGAGAGTAACAGAGAGAGAGAGAGAGAGAGAGAGAGAGTAACAGAGAGAGAGAGAGTAACAGAGAGAGAGTAACAGAGAGAGAGAGAGACACAGAGAGAGAGAGAGACACAGAGAGAGAGAGAGACACAGAGAGAGAGAGAGAGAGAGAGAGACACACAGAGAGAGAGAGAGACACAGAGAGAGAGAGAGAGAGAGAGAGAGAGAGAGAGAGAGAGTAACAGAGAGAGAGAGAGAGAGAGAGAGAGAGAGAGAGAGAGAGAGAGAGAGAGAGAGAGAGACAGAGAGAGAGAGACAGAGAGAGAGAGACAGAGAGAGAGAGAGTAACAGAGAGAGAGAGACAGAGAGAGAGAGAGAGAGAGAGAGAAAGAGAGAGAGAGAGAGAGAGAGAGAGAGAGAGAGAGAGAGAGAGAGAGAGAGAGAGAGTTTGAGTTTGAAATAATCTTTATTGGGTCTGGGAGCCCACCACACAATAAATACTCATACAAAACCACAGTTACACATCAATTAGAAACACAACTCCAACTCCTCCTCCACAGTAACTAAACACAACAGCCTCTGAATACCCCATATACTCAAAAACAGATCAATATTGTTGACAAGTTTATAATAGGCAAACTCAACCCTTAGTCTCGCTGCCACCATTCCCTCCAGCATTCCCACCACATCCACAGACCCTTGTCCCCGAATACTGTTCTTTCGGGTCTTCCATATCGCTAATTTTGCTGCCCCTAACACAAAATTAAGCAACACAACGACACCCTTTTGACTGAACCTGTACTTTGGCCCAAATATATACAGTTGGGAAGAGAAAACCTCTCCCAACGTTGAGAACCAGTCAGTGATCAGGTCAATCATCCCGACCAACCTGGGACACAGTAAAAACAGGTGTGCCAGAGTTTCAGACTCTGCACAGAATGGACACCCCTCCCCAACAGTAGGGTCCAGGTGTACCAGATGCATGTTGGTGGCTATAGCTCCATGTATGATCCTCCATTGGAGGTCAGCTGTCCTCTTATCAATCGGCAGTTTGTATAATGATCGCCAACAGCCTTTTGGGGAAGCACCTGGACCAAGCACACCCGCCCACCTCGTCGATTTTACCCCTTCCAGGGAAGAGGCATGGGACACCTTTACACATATTCTGTACATGGCCTTCTTTCCCACCTCCTTGAAATCCCCCAGCTCCGGGGTATCGAAGGAAAGCAGCATCCCCACGTCCTCGTCAAATGCCCCCACCGCAGCACTAACAATCAGTGCAGGGAACACATAATCCAGACCCTCCTTCCACCGATCAGAATTGGAAATGTCAGTCACATACTGACGATGAAGCACTGGCAAGGAGTCACAGACCTCAGCGACGACCTTCCTCAGTAGGCGAGATGATCGGATCCCCGCTCTTTCTCCCAGCTCCTCCAACGATCTGCTCCTGCTCTGCATCAGATGACCCAGCTTGGTGCACCCGACACCTAACAGGCATGAACGCAGGCTGGCTGAACCCAGAGCACTGGACTGGATGGCAGTGTTATAAAAAAGAGGCTCTTCAAAAAGCCACATCCCTGGTAGCGTGCCGGCCTTACGGGACTTGACCAGAATCCTCCAAGCCTGCATAACAGACTCATAGAATGGAGTCAGGCCATTCAACTCACCCCCCTCCAGCTTTAAGAGGAAAAGGTGCTTGTCTAAGCCCAAACAGCCTGCTCTCCTCATCAGTGCGTAGGCTGTGTCGACCCAGCTAGAACCGTCACTGTACAACAGTCTCTGGGCTGCTTGAAGCCGGAAAGCCATGATCCTAGAGGAAATGTCCACCAGGCCTTGCCCCCCCTCGTGCAGTGGCAGGTACAAAGCTGCAGCTTTGATCCAGTGTTGTCCAGACCAGAAGAAATTGACAAGGGTCCTCTGAAGCTCTTGTATCAGACCCTTTGGTGGCTGCAAAATCATTAGTCTGTGCCACAGGGTAGAGGCAGCAAGATTATTAATTACCAGTACCCTTCCCCTATAAGACAACTGGGGTAGCACCCATTTCCATCTTGACAGTCTGGCACACACTTTCTCCACTACACCCTCCCAGTTCTTTTTCTGAAAGACATCAGAGCCTAGAAAAACACCCAATGTCTTCATCCCATCTCTGCCCCACTGAAGCCCCCCTGGTAACCGTGGAGCGGACCCTATCTGAAGCTGACCTGCCCACAGCGCTTCACTCTTTCCCCAATTGACTCTAGCTGAGGAGGCACCCTCATACACCATTAAAGCGTCTGAGAGAACCTTAACATCCTCAGCCCCTGTAATAAAAACTGTCACATCATCTGCATACGCAGACAGTGCTATCGTGGGACCCTTCATTACACCTGGCACAGAGAAACCAGTAAGCTTCGCTCTTAAAAAACAAAGCATTGGTTCAATCGCCAGACTATATAACTGCCCTGAAATTGGGCATCCCTGCCTGATACCCCTTTGGACAGGGATGGGGCAACTCAAACCACCCCCCACCTTCACCATACACGAGGCCCCAGCATACAGTAAATTCATCCAAGACAAAAAAACATCCCCAAACCCAAAGGCTTTCATCGTTTTGAACAAATACTGGTGGTCCACGCGGTCAAAAGCCTTCTCCTGATCCAAAGAAAGTAAACCCACATTTACATCAGACAGTTTACAAATGTCTAGAACATCTCTTATCAGAAACAAGTTGTCAACAATTGAGCGATCAGGTACACAGTAGGACTGGTCCTTGTGGACCAACAATCCCAGATACTCTTTCAACCTGTTTGAGAGACATTTTGAAACTATTTTATATTCTGCACACAGCAAAGCAACAGGTCTCCAATTTTTTATGAGAGCCAAATCCCCCTTTTTTGGCAACAGTGAAAGCACCGCACGTTGACAGGATACAGGAAGAGAACCCTCATGAAAAGATTCACACACCACTTCATAAAAATCCTCCCCAATAGACCCCCAAAAGTGCTTATAGAACTCAGATGGTAAACCATCAATGCCAGGGGCTCGGCCTGTTGAGAGCTGCATAACTGCTGTGGACAGCTCTTGCAGTGTAATGTCAGAGTCCAATGCGACTCTCTGTTCAGGTCCCAATTTAGGAAGACCATGTAACAACTGTTCAGTACACAGAGAGTCACAATCCTCCGCCTTATAGAGGGCAGAGTAGAAATCCACGGCATGTTGACGCATTTCACTGTCATCCGTGGTCACCTTCCCATCAGGGAGACGAAGGCAGACCATCTGTTTACGTTGTAATTTCGACTGTCCAAGGTTAAAAAAAAAGGCACTAGGAGCATCCATATCCTTGAGGGAAGCGAAACGAGACCTAATCAAGGCACCTTTCACTCTTTCATGCAGAAACGACCTCAGTTCATGTCTCTTGTCCTGTAAGTTCATGACTAGTCCAGGGTCATTCTGAGTGAGCAGCTTCAATTCAATTGATTTGATGTCCTGTTCAAGGGCATTGATAGTCTCTTTAACTTCAATTTGAGACAAAGCAGTATACTGTTGACAAAATACTCGTATTTGGGCCTTCCCAACATCCCACCATTGTCTCAAGGACTCAAAATTCCCTTTTGTAACCCTCCATTTTTCCCAAAACAACAAAAACCTTTCACAAAACTTGACATCATGTAACAATTTAACATTAAAATACCAGTAAGGTGATGACCTTCGTGGACAGGACAAGTGAATATCAACAGTTATAATGTGATGATCAGAGAAACCCACAGGAGTAATGGCACACCTTCCAACCCTACTACAGTATTGATCAGATACGTACAACCTATCTAACCTTGCTGCACTGACACGACCTTCATTCACTTTCAACCATGTGTATTGCCTAACTTTTGCATTCTTTACTCTCCACACATCACAAAGCTCTAACTCAGTTAGTAAGCCAGACAGGAAAGTGGCTGACCGCAGGTGAGGTTCTTCAGCGTTGCGATCAACAGTAAAATCCACAGTACAGTTCCAGTCCCCCCCTACAACCATACACCCCTCTTGGTCACACTGTCTTAAGGTTTCTTTTATTTTATCAAACACAACAAGACGCTCGGTACCCTCATTAGGAGCATAAACATTCAAAAAAAGAAACAAAAACCCCATAACATCCACCTTGACCAATAAAACCCGACCCTTGACAATCTCTGTTGTAGATATCACAGTCACCCCTAAACCTGAGGAAAACAAGATGGCCACCCCAGCACTGAAATTAGTACCATGACTGAGTATATGCTGCCCCTCCCACCACATACCCCAGTCAACCTCATTAGCCTCATCACTATGTGTCTCCTGTAGGAAAACTACATTAAGCCTTTTCTGTTTTATTTCTTCTAAAACCCAAGCCCTCTTATTTCTGTCCCTTCCCCCATTAATATTGAGAGAACCTACCCTTAGTACCTCCATGTAGAAAAGAGAAAAGAAAAGCAGAATAAACCACAGAGAAACCAAAGAGAAAAAAGACACCCTATGAAGCATGATCATCATCATTATTTAAATCTTTTCTTATTAACCTGACCACGTTTCCCACCACCTTTTGCTGCTGTAACAGCAGTAACAAATTTCCTCAAGCGAAACCGCTTCTTCTCACTCAACTGGTCTAACCCCACCGTCTTCTGTAACATCACAGCTGACCTCACAAACTTATCAACATCAAAATATTCTGCCAATTTTACAGATTTCCCAAAAGTCTGATCTAGAAACCCATTTACCTCCTCTAGATCATAAATTGAGTCCTCACCAGCTGCTGTCATATCAGAAGAGATATCCATATCCTTCTCCTGATCCTCCTCAGCTGAGGCCACAGACCACTGACTCCCCTCTACCACATCCCTTTCAACACTCCCCACTTGCACCCCATCACTCGTACCAGGCATCTCCTCCACTACCTGGGAGACTAGCCCCACCTGAACCCCATTACCCGTGGTGGGCATCTCCTCCACTACATGAGAGCCCAGCTCCACATGAACCCCCTCCTGTACCCCATTACTCGTAGTGGGCATTTCCTCTACTACCTGGGAGCCTAACTCCACATGAAACCCCTCCTGTACTCCATTACTCGTAGTGGGCATCTCCTCCACTCCCTTGGAGTCTAGCTCCACATGAACCCCCTCCTGTACTCCATTACTCGTAGTGGGCATCTCCTCCACTACCTGTGAGATTAGCTCCACATGAACCCCCTCCTGTACTCCATTACTCGTAGTGGGCATCTCCTCCACTACCTTTGAGATTAACTCCATATGAACCCCCTCCTGTGCCCCAGTACTCGTACTGGGCACCTCCTCACCAGTCTGAGGAACTGGCTCTTCAACACGGATAACTTGTTCCTCGGCAACAGGTGCTTGTGGCTGCTCAACCACTGTCAGCCCACCTCTCCCTACATCAGTGGGCCCAGGCGTTACGATGACCACCTGCGCCCCTCCCTCTGCCTTCTCCCTTTTCGGGCAAGCATGTCGCTTATGGCCAACATCCCCACACTCAAAACACCGTTGACTACCCGTACTAGCATACGCCATATACATTCTATTGTCATACTTGACTTTAAACGATATCTCTAAAGTCTGCTCCGGTGAGTCCAAAAACATAAACACCTGTCGCCGAAACGACATAACCTGTTTCAACGCCGGGTGTTTGCAACCCAACGGAACAACCTTAATTGAGCTTGCAAACTTCCCAAAGCGCAATAACTCGCGCTCCAATAGCTCATTTGGAATAAACGGTGGTACATTTGAAATCGTTACCCTTGTTGACGGAGAAAAAAGCGGGGTAACTTGAATAAACATTCCCTTAAGAAGTACGCCCTGCTCAACCATACGATCAACAAGGCGCTCTTCCTTAAGAAATACCACCACCGCTTTATTCATCCGTGACGCATACGCAACATTATCGTATCCTACCTTCTCTCCTACGGCGACCAGAAACTCCTCCACCGTGACAGTAGCTTCAGTGACACACCTAAAGCCGTGCCGAAGTGACAGGGACGGCATTCCAATTCTGGAAGCCATCCCCGCCAAAATCAAGGTAATTTCGATACGAAAAAACCTAAATACTTAATTCTACCACACAAAAAAAAAAAAATATATAATAATCTTAATCATGCACAGAAGAAACCAAAGAATGCCACCAAGAAAGAAAAAACCGAAGGAAAGTTCTGAATATCTTACTCTACACAACACACGCACTCACTCAATCAATCATTCAATTCCCAGCATGCACCAAACACTCCCAGCATGCAGAGAGAGAGAGAGAGAGAGAGAGAGAGAGAGAGAGAGAGAGAGAGAGAGAGAGAGAGAGTAACAGAGAGAGAGAGAGTAACAGAGAGAGAGAGACACACAGAGAGAGAGAGACACACAGAGAGAGAGAGAGTAACAGAGAGAGAGAGACTAACAGAGAGAGAGAGAGAGAGTAACAGAGAGAGAGAGTAACACTGTTAGTTACTGTTTACTGTTAGTCCCACCATTTATTTATATATAAATATATATATATATTTTGTGTATATATATACATATATATTTTATTTAAATTTTTCGATATGTATACTTTGACAATGTAAGTAATAATAACTTGCCATGTCAATAAAGTCAATTGAATTGAATTGAACAGAGAGAGAGAGAGTAACAGAGAGAGAGAGAGAGTAACAGAGAGAGAGAGAGAGCTACAGAGAGAGAGATAGCTACAGAGAGAGATACAGAGAGAGAGAGAGAGAGAGAGAGTAACAGAGAGAGAGATAGCTACAGAGAGAGATACAGAGAGAGAGAGACACACAGAGCTTTGCATTGCTGTGTAGGGAAATACAACATGACATAAGGAGGAGTTGGAACAAAGGGTTTATGTCAGCTACCAAGTCTTGATTTCTTCCAACATCTCAACATCAGAGTAAAGCAGGGGGTTGATGTTTAGGGTCCTCTCAGAGAGCCTCTATCAAAACCTACATACAACAGTGACAACAGTCTAGTCAATATACAGTGCATTCGGAAATTATTCAGACCCCTTGACTTTTTCCACATTTTGTTATGTTACAGCCTTATTCTAAAGTGGATTAAATACTTGTTTCCCCTCATCAATCTACACACAATAACCCATAATGACAAAGCAAAAACAGTTTTTTTTATTTAAAAAAATATATATAAAAAATATATATATCACATTTACATAAGTATTCAGACCCTTTACTCAGTACTTTGTTGAAGCACCTTGGGCAGCGATTACAGCCTTGATTATCCTTTATATGATGCTACAAGCTTGGCACATCTGTATATGGGGAGTTTCTCTCATTATTCTCTACAGATCCTGCACAGCTATTTCAGGTCTCTCCAGAGATTTTCGATAGGGTTCAAGTCCGGGCTCTGGCTGGGCCACTCAAGGACATTCAGAGACTTGTCCCGAAGCCACTCCTGCATTGTCTTGGCTGTGTGCTTAGGGTCGTCGTCCTGTTGGAAGGTCAACCTTCGCCCCAGTGTGAGGTCCTGAGTGGTTTTCATCAAGGATCTCTCTGTACTTTGCTACGTTCATCTTTCCCTCGGTCCTGACTAGTCTCTCAGTCCCTGCCGCTGAAAAACATCCCCAAAGCATGATGCTGCCACCACCTTGCTTCACCGTAGGGATGGTGCCAGATTTCCTCCATACGCTTGGCATTCAGGCCAAGGAGTTCAATCTTGTTTCTCATGGTCTGAGAGTCTTTAGGTGCCTTTTGGCAAACTCCAAGTGGGCTGTCATGTGTCTTTTACTGAGTGGCTTCCAGCTGGCCACTCTACCATGGAGTGTTGCAGAGATGGTTGTCTTTCTGGAAGGTTCTCCCCTCTCCACAGAAGAACTTGAGCTCTGTCAGAGTGACCATCGGGTTCTTGGTCACCTCCCTGACCAAGGCCCTTCTCCCCCGATTTTTCAGTTTGGCCGGGCGGCCAGCTCTAGGAAGAGTCTTGGTGGATCCAAACTTCTTCCATTTAAGAATGATGGAGGCCACTGTGTTCTTGGGGACCTTCAATGCTGCAGACATTTTTTAATACCCTTCCCCAGTTCTGTGCCTCGACACAATCCTGTCTCTAAGCTCTATGGACAATTCCTTCGACCTCATGGCTTGGTTTTGGCTCTGACATGTACTGTCAGCTGTGGGACCTTATATAGAAGCTGAGTCTTTGCCTAATTATTATTAAACCCAGGGTCTTACAAACCTCTGGGAATGGTCAAAGCTTAAATAATTGTTTAGTTATCATCATTGGGATTGAAAATTCTCGTGACAGAAATATAGGAATAGAGGTTGAAAAAATTCAAAACAAATAAATTGTTGATGTGCATTCATACCATTAACTGGGATATTCCAATTCAATTCCAAATATAAAATGTTTTAACAATTAAATTCCAATTCAAAAAGTCCAAACATACTAATTCCATTCAATTCCAATTCCAGAACTTGAAGATTTTTTTAATTAGAATTTAATTCAATGTAAATTATTCACTTCATGAGTGAATTTAAGAACTGAATTGTAATTTGTAATTAAATTGGAGTTGACCCCAACCCTGATACAGTATGTACTGTATGTATAAAGAGGTGTAATTGGTTGTGTGATGGCAGTTTCTGTAGCTCAGAGAGGGAGGTTAGGGTCTAGCTAGCATCCATACCGTCACTCTACACCACCTCTACCAATGTCTCTCCTATTTATAGCTGGTGATGTCAGGGGACAGATCAATGAAAGGCATACACACACACAAGTGTGCATACTCTCCCTCTCTCTCTCTCTCTCTCTCTCTCTCTCTGTCTCTCTCTGTCTCTCTCTCTCTCACTCTGTCGCTCTCTCTCTCTCTCTCTCTGTCTCTCTCTCTCTCTGTCTCATTCCCTCTGGGATGTACCCATCCCTATCGCAGCTCTGATGATGAATTTTACATGTGGCCGGTCTCCGCTGTGACGTGGTCCATTTCGTGTGTGTGTGTGTGCGTGAGTGTGTGTGTGTGTGTGGTTGCCTGCCTGTTTGTATGCGGTTGTGCGTCTATGCGTGTGGGTGTGTCATCAAGTGTGTGTATGTACTGTTTGGTGGTGTGTGTGTGCCGTCGGCCCCATGCCACCCTTCCATCCCATTAGCCGTGGCCCAGCCCCACACACCACCACACATCCCCACACATCCACTGTGTGTGTCTGCTTTAACCTTGGCCAGTGGGCTGGAGGAAAGGGAGAGTCATTGTAACCTTAAAATCCTGCTGATTAAAGCTAGTTTGGTGGAATTCGATTCCACTTAATGCCTTTGGCCCTGAGCCCGGCCGCCTGGCATTAGCATCAACAGACACTGTGTCTTCAGTCAGGGAGACAAACGTGCACAGGCTCGCCCGCACCCTCCTCCTCCGCCCTTTCCCGGTCCTGTCCCATGTACGAGCAGGGCTATAACCCCCCCGCCCCTCCCCTAACTCTCTACTGCTCCCTTTCTCCTCTTTCTCTGTCCTACATACCTTTCCCTATAACTCTCGTCATCTTCATCTCCTTCCATACTCCCTGTTCCAAATGTGCCAATTTATCAGAATAAAAACCTACCAGTTATTTTTATTCCCCTCCCTCTCCCTCTTTCTCCCTCTCCCTCTTTCTCCCTCTCCCTCCCGCCCTCTCTCCCTCTCTCCCCCCCCTCTCTCTCTCCCTCCCTCTCCCTCCCTCTCCCTCACCCTCTCCCTCCCTCCCCCTCCCCCTCTCTCCCTCCCTCTCCCCCTCCCCCCCTCTCTCCCTCCCCATCCCTCTCTCCCTCTCTCCCTCTCCCTCCCTCTCCCCCTCTCCCCCTCTCCCTCCCTCTCCCTCTCTCTCCCTCTCCCTCTCTCCCTCCCTCTCTCCCACCCTCTCCCTCCCCCTCTCTCCCTCCCCCCTCCCCATCTCTCCCTGCCTCTCCCTCCCTCCCCCTCTCTCTCCCTCCCTCTCTCCCTCTCTCCCTCTCCCCCTCTCCCTCTCCCCCTCTCCCTCCCCCTCTCCCTCTCTCCCTCCCCCTCTCCCTCTCTCCCCTCTCCCTCTCTCCCTCCCCCTCTCCCTCTCTCCCTCTCCCCTCTCTCTCTCCCCCCCCCTCTCTCTCTCTCTTTCTCTTTCTCTTTCTCTCTCCTCTCCTTTCTTCTTGAGGTGCTAGGAGGGAGGCAGCAGCGGTGGTGTGTTCATCTTTCTAAATATCTCCTCAGCCCTGCCTCAGCCCTGCCTCCTGCTCTTGCTGTTATTGTGCTCCTCTTCATGTATTGGTGTGTTTATGGGGCCAGCGTGGCTAATTAGCGTGGCTAATTAATTCCCCTCTTCAGGGCCTGTTTATAAACTGTTTTTGTTTATCTACAATGTGCTAATGTATTTTTAGAAACACTTTCCATAACACTCACTGTTTTCTAGAGCATCATTTGTTTTGCTTTTGTTGAGATTTTGGGTGTGTTTTTCTTTTTTCTATCGTATCCTGGGCTAATAGCCTGGCTAATTCATTCATCCTCCATTCAGTTGTGACTGCTTTAGACCTAGCAGCATGGCTTGCTCCATCTATTAGAGGGGAATGTGGAGATAAATGAAAGGCATTTCTTATTCATAATCTATAATGCCTTATCAATTGCAGCTTAATTCTTCAAGTGTGTTGGTACTGTAATGCAAAATATCTTTAGAGGATGGTTTGTTGGTGTTGAAAGGAGTATGGACTGTAGCTGTGTGTTCCTCTCCTCTACAACCCAAACATCTATATAGTGGGCAGTGTGGGCACTCAGCCACACACACAGACACTTCAGCTAATTAGATTCTGGCCAAGCGATAGATAGAGCAGAGTTCAGAGCAGAGCCCAGAGTAGAGCCTGGCAGTAACACAGAAAGAGTGCAGGTGAAACAGCACAGCATCACAGTATTGGTGAAAATAATCGGATTATCGGCTCAATAGTCATCGTGGATGCTGTCTATGGGAAGGGCCTGGCTGAATCCTGCATGCTCCATGAATATCTGTTGAATATGGATTGGACTGTGTGTTCAGACAGTCTAGGGCTTGATATTAGAGTCTTATTGGCTGCTGCCTGCATGTTGCTCTATTTGTGCTGTGGAGCCCCAGGCTGAATCACCTGCCCCAGGCGTGCATACACACACTGTGATAAACACACACACACACACACACACACACACACACACACACACACACACACACACACACACACACACACACACACACACACACACACACACACACACACACACACTCCTGCATCCGGCCCTGCTGCTAGCTGATACCTGGCTCCAGTAATGAAGCGTGAGAGTGGAGTAGTTTGAGGTAGTGGATGGCCGTGTTAACAACTGTGTAGAAGCAGGAGGCAGCAGGTCACTCAATACAGGACAGCCAGGACAGCTGCTACCGTACCGTATACAGCCTGTATCACACACACACTGGAGATATCTGAGAGCTCATATTGGCCGGGGAAATGGAAGAAGACAAACAAGAAGACTAACATGAATCAATAGCAGAGCAGCCTATACAAGAGAAGGTTGAGACAGGGAGGAGGAGGAGGGGAGGGGGGAGCAAACGAGAGAGAGGGAGGAGGAGGAGGGGAGGGGGGAGTAAACGGAGAGAGGGAGGAGGAGGAGGGGAGGGGGGAGTAAACGAGAGAGAGAGGAGGAGGAGGGGAGGGGGGAGCAAACGGAGAGAGAGGGGAGGGGGGAGTAAACAGAGAGAGAGAGGAGGAGGAAGGGAGGGGGGAGTAAACGAGAGAGAGAGGAGGAGGAGGGGAGGGGGGAGTAAACGAGAGAGAGAGGAGGAGGAGGGGAGGGGGGAGTAAACGAGAGAGAGGGAGGAGGAGGGGAGGGGGGAGTAAACGAGAGAGAGAGGAGGAGGAGGGGAGGGGGGAGTAAATGAGAGAGAGAGGAGGAGGAGGGGAGGGGGAGTAAACGAGAGAGAGAGGAGGAGGAGGGGAGGGGGGAGTAAACGAGAGAGAGGGAGGAGGAGGAGGGGAGGGGGGAGTAAACGAGAGAGAGAGGAGGAGGAGGAGGAGGGGAGGGTGGAGTAAACGAGAGAGAGGGAGGAGGAGGAGGGGAGGGGGGAGTAAACGAGAGAGAGAGGAGGAGGAGGGGAGGGGGGAGTAAACGAGAGAGAGAGGAGGAGGAGGAGGAGGAGGAGGGGGGAGTAAATGAGAGAGAGAGGAGGAGGAGGAGGAGGGGGGAGTAAACGAGAGAGAGAGGAGGAGGAGGAGGAGGGGGAGTAAACGAGAGAGAGAGGAGGAGGAGGGGGGAGTAAACGAGAGAGAGAGGAGGAGGAGGGGAGGGGGGAGTAAACAGAGAGAGAGAGGAGGAGGAGGGGAGGGGGGAGTAAACGAGAGAGAGAGGAGGAGGAGGGGAGGGGGGAGTAAACGAGAGAGAGAGGAGGAGGAGGGGAGGGGGGAGTAAACGAGAGAGAGAGGGAGGAGGAGGGGAGGGGGGAGTAAACGAGAGAGAGAGGGAGGAGGAGGAGGGGAGGGGGGAGTAAACGAGAGAGAGAGGAGGAGGAGGGGAGGGGGGAGCAAACGGAGAGAGGGAGGAGGAGGAGGGGAGGGGGGAGTAAACGAGAGAGAGAGGAGGAGGAGGGGAGGGGGGAGTAAACGAGAGAGAGAGGAGGAGGAGAGTAAAGTAAGAACCAGAAAGAAGGAAGGAGAGCAAAGGTGAAAGAGGGATTATAAAGAAATAATAACAGAGTGAAGGAAGAGAGCAGTGCTATACAGTGAAAAGTAAAAACAGGGAATGTGCCCAGCCCAGCACAGACAAAGTGTCAGACGGACATATAGACAGACGCATGACAGTAAGAAGTTGCTGTGGGAAATAGCAAATTGGCAGCATAAATAAGGTGCCACAGTCTGATTAAGAGATGTTTTCACACATTATGATCTAATGAGAGAGTTTTCCCTTTTCCTCACTGTCCTTTCTCTCTCCTTACCTTTTTCTCTCTGCCTCTCTCCTTCCCTCTCTCTGCATCTATCTCTCCCTCTTTCTTAGCTCTCTCTCTATCTCTCTCTCGCTCTCTCTTTGCCAGCCTCGCTCCTTTCCTTGTCGGTCCTCGTCTTGCGTCTCTTGTCCTTCATGATGGATGGGTCTGAGTGGTGCGTTGTCTGGGCTAGAGGCGGGGACTGGGATGGGCTGTCAGACCTGGTGACGGCTGTGGGCCCTGCTGTCTGTCATGTCTGAGTGCTTTATTTAGGCTGTGGACTCGCTGGAGAGCTGGGTGTGTCAAGATGTTTCCCACATGGCACCATATTCCCTAGATTATGTCAAATCAAATCAAATTTGATTTGTCACATGCGCGGAATACAACGAGTGTAGACTTTAATATGAAATGCTTGCTTACGAGCACTTCCCAACGATGCTGAGTTTAAAAAAAATTGTAACACAAGAGGAATAAAATACACAAGAACGGAGATATATTTAACCAGACAAGTCAGTTGAGAACAAATTAACTGCCTTGTTAACTGCTTTGTTCAGGGGCAGAACAACAGATTTTTACCTTGTCAGCTCAGGGATTCGATCTAGCAACCTTTCGGTCATTGGCTCAACGCTCTAACCATGAGGCTACCTGCCACCCAACAGGGAGTACCAGTACCACATCATACAGGCAGTACCAGATCATACATGGAGCACCAGTACCAGATCATACAGGCAGTACCAGATCATACAGGGAGCACCAGTAACAGATCATACAGGGAGTATCAGATCATACAGGGAGCACCAGTAACAGATCATACAGGGAGTATCAGATCATACAGGGAGCACCAGTAACAGATCATACAGGGAGTATCAGATCATACAGGGAGCACCAGTAACAGATCATACAGGGAGTATCAGATCATACAGGGAGCACCAGTAACAGATCATACAGGCAGTACCAGATCATACAGGGAGCACCAGTAACAGATCATACAGGGAGTATCAGTACCAGATCATACAGGGGGTATCAGTACCAGATCATACAGGGAGTATCAGTACCAAATCATACAGGGAGTATCAGTACCAAATCATACAGGGAGTATCAGTACCAGATCATACAGGGAGTATCAGTACCAGATCATACAGGGAGTATCAGTACCACATCATACAGGGAGTATCAGTACCAGATCATACAGGGAGTATCAGTACCACATCATACAGGGAGTATCAGTACCACATCATACAGGGAGTATCAGTACCAGATCATACAGGGAGTACCAGTACCAGATCATACAGGGAGTACCAGTACCAGATCATACAGGGAGTACTAGCATCATATCATACAGGGAGTACCAGATCATACAGGGAGTATCAGTAACAGATCATACAGGGAGTATCAGTACCACATCATACAGGGAGCACAAGTACCAGATCATACAGGGAGTACAGGTACCAGATCATACAGGGAGTATCGGTACCAGATCATACAGGGAGTACCAGTACCAGATCATACAGGGAGCACAAGAACCAGATCATACAGGGAGTACCAGTATCAGATCATACAGGGAGTACCAGTAACAGATCATACAGGGAGTATCAGTACCAGATCATACAGGAAGTATCAGTACCAGATCATACAGGGAGTATCAGTACCAGATCATACAGGGAGTGTCAGTACCAGATCATACAGGGAGTATCAGTACCAGATCATACAGGGAGTATCAGTACCACATCATACAGGGAGTATCAGTACCAGATCATACAGGGAGTATCAGTACCACATCATACAGGGAGTATCAGTACCACATCATACAGGGAGTATCAGTACCAGATCATACAGGGAGTACCAGTACCAGATCATACAGGGAGTATCAGTACCAAATCATACAGGGAGTATCAGTACCAGATCATACAGGGAGTACCAGTACCAGCTCATACAGGGAGTATCAGTACCAGATCATACAGGGAGTATCAGTACCACATCATACAGGGAGTATCAGTACCAGATCATACAGGGAGTATCAGTACCAGATCATACAGGGAGTATCAGTACCAGATCATACAGGGAGTATCAGTACCACATCATACAGGGAGTATCAGTACCAGATCATACAGGGAGTATCAGTACCAGATCATACAGGGAGTACCAGTACCAGATCATACAGGGAGTACTAGCATCATATCATACAGGGAGTACCAGATCATACAGGGAGTATCAGTACCAGATCATACAGGGAGTATCAGTACCACATCATACAGGGAGCACAAGTACCAGATCATACAGGGAGTATCAGTACCACATCATACAGGGAGCACAAGTACCAGATCATACAGGGAGTACCAGTACCAAATCATACAGGGAGTATCGGTACCAGATCATACAGGGAGTACCAGTACCAGATCATACAGGGATCACAAGTACCAGATCATACAGGGAGTACCAGTACCAGATCATACAGGGAGTACCAGTATCAGATCATACAGGGAGTACCAGTACCAGATCATACAGGGAGTATCCGTACCACATCATACAGGGAGTACCAGTACCACATCATACAGGGAGTACCAGTACCACATCATACAGGGAGTACCAGTACCAGATCATACAGGGAGCACCAGTACCAGATCATACAGGGAGTATCAGTACCACATCATACAGGGAGTACCAGTACCAGATCATACAGGGAGTACCAGTACCACATCATACAGGGAGTACCAGTACCAGATCATACAGGGAGGATCAGTACCAGATCAGACAGGGAGTATCAGTACCAGATGATACAGGGAGTATCAGTACCAGATCATACAGAGAGTACCAGTACCAGATCATACAGGGAGTATCAGTACCACATCATACAGGGAGGATCAGTACCAGATCAGACAGGGAGTATCAGTACCAGTTCATACAGGGAGTATCAGTACCAGATGATACAGGGAGTATCAGTACCAGATCATACAGGGAGTATCAGTACCAGATCATACAGGGAGTACCAGTACCAGATCATACAGGGAGGATCAGAACCAGATCAGACAGGGAGTATCAGTACCAGATGATACAGGGAGTATCAGTACCATATCATACAGAGAGTACCAGTACCAGATCATACAGGGAGGATCAGTACCAGATGATACAGGGAGTATCAGTACCAGATCATACAGGGAGTACCAGTACCAGATCATACAGGGAGCACCAGTACCAGATCATACAGGGAGTATCAGTACCACATCATACAGGGAGTATCAGTACCAGATCATACAGAGAGTACCAGTACCAGATCATACAGGGAGTACCAGTACCAGATCATACAGGGAGTATCAGTACCAGATGATACAGGGAGTATCAGTAACAGATCACACAGGGAGTATCAGTACCACATCATACAGGGATTATCAGTACCAGATCATACAGGGAGTACCAGTACCAGATCATACACGGAGGATCAGTACCAGATCATTCAGGGAGTATCAGTACCAGATGATACAGGGAGTATCAGTACCAGATCATACAGGGAATACCAGTACCAGATCACACAGGGAGTATCAGTACCACATCATACAGGGAGTACTAGTACCAGATCATACAGGGAGTATCAGTACCAGATCATACAGGGAGTATCAGTACCAGATCATACAGGGAGTACCAGTACCAGATCATACAGGGAGTATCAGTACCAGATCATACAGGGAGTACCAGTACCAGATCATACAGGGAGTACCAGATCATACAGTGAGTACCAGTACCACATCATACAGGGAGTATCAGTAACACATCCTACAGGGAGTTCCAGATCATACAGGGAGTACCAGTACCAGATCATACAGGGAGTATCAGTACCAGATCATACAGGGAGTATCAGATCCTACAGGGAGTACCAGTACCAGATCATACAGGGAGTACCAGTGCCAGATCATACAGGGAGTACCAGTACCAGATCATACAGGGAGTACCAGTACCAGATCATACAGGGAGTACCAGATCATACAGGGAGTACCAGATCATACAGGGAGTACCAGTGCAAGATCATACAGGGAGTACCAGTATCATATCATACAGGGAGTACCAGTACCAGATAATACAGGGAGTATCAGTACCAGATCATACAGGGAGTAACAGTACCAGATCATACAGGGAGTATCAGTACCAGATCATACAGGGAGTATCAGTACCACATCATACAGGGAGCACCATTACCAGATCATACAGGGAATACCAGTACCAGATCATACAGGGAGTATCAGTACCACATCATACGGGGAGTATCAGTACCAGATCATACAGGGAGTATCAGTACCAGATCATACAGGGAGTGCCAGTACCAGATCATACAGGGAATATCAGTACCAGATCATACAGGGAGTACCAGTACCAGATCATACAGGGAGCACCAGTACCAGATCATACAGGGAGCACAGGTACCAGATCATACAGGGAGTACCAGTACCAGATCATACAGGGAGTACCAGATCATACAGGGGGTATCTGTACCCGATCATACAGGGAGTACCAATACCAGATCATACAGGGTGTATCAGTACCAGATCATACAGGGAGTACCAGTACCAGATCATACAGGGAGTACCAGATCATACAGGGAGTACCAGTACCACATCATACAGGGAGTATCAGTAACACATCCTACAGGGAGTTCCAGATCATACAGGGAGTACCAGTACCAGATCATACAGTGAGTACCAGTACCAGATCATACAGGGAGTACCAGTACCAGATCATACAGGGAGTACCAGTACCAGATCATACAGGGAGTACCAGTACCAGATCATACAGGGAGCACCAATACCAGATCATACAGGGAGCACCAGTACCAGATCATACAGGGAGTACCAGTACCAGATCATACAGGGAGTATCAGTACCAGATCATACAGGGAGTACCAATACCAGATCATACAGGGAATATCAGTACCAGATCATACAGAGAGTACCAATACCAGATCATACAGGGAGTATCAGTACCAGATCATACAGGGAGTACCAGTGCCAGATCATACAGGGAGTACCAGTGCCAGATCATACAGGGAGTATCAGTACCAGATCATACAGGGAGTATCAGTACCACATCATACAGGGAGTATCAGTACCAGATCATACAGGGAGTATCAGTACCAGATCATACAGGGAGTTTCAGTACCACATCATACAGGGAGTATCAGTACCAGATCATACAGGGAGTATCAGTACCAGATCATACAGGGAGTATCAGTACCAGATCATACAGGGAGTACCAGTACCAGATCATACAGGGAGTATCAGTACCAGATCATACAGGGAGTATCAGTACCACATCATACAGGGAGCACCATTACCAGATCATACAGGGAATACCAGTACCAGATCATACAGGGAGTATCAGTACCACATCATACAGGGAGTATCAGTACCAGATCATACAGGGAGTATCAGTACCAGATCATACAGGGAGTGCCAGTACCAGATCATACAGGGAGTATCAGTACCAGATCATACAGGGAGTACCAGTACCAGATCATACAGGGAGCACCAGTACCAGATCATACAGGGAGCACAGGTACCAGATCATACAGGGAGTACCAGTACCAGATCATACAGGGAGTACCAGATCATACAGGGGGTATCTGTACCCGATCATACAGGGAGTACCAATACCAGATCATACAGGGTGTATCAGTACCAGATCATACAGGGAGTACCAGTACCAGATCATACAGGGAGTACCAGATCATACAGGGAGTACCAGTACCACATCATACAGGGAGTATCAGTAACACATCCTACAGGGAGTTCCAGATCATACAGGGAGTACCAGTACCAGATCATACAGTGAGTACCAGTACCAGATCATACAGGGAGTACCAGTACCAGATCATACAGGGAGTACCAGTACCAGATCATACAGGGAGTACCAGTACCAGATCATACAGGGAGCACCAATACCAGATCATACAGGGAGCACCAGTACCAGATCATACAGGGAGTACCAGTACCAGATCATACAGGGAGTATCAGTACCAGATCATACAGGGAGTACCAATACCAGATCATACAGGGAATATCAGTACCAGATCATACAGAGAGTACCAATACCAGATCATACAGGGAGTATCAGTACCAGATCATACAGGGAGTACCAGTGCCAGATCATACAGGGAGTACCAGTGCCAGATCATACAGGGAGTATCAGTACCAGATCATACAGGGAGTATCAGTACCACATCATACAGGGAGTTTCAGTACCACATCATACAGGGAGTATCAGTACCAGATCATACAGGGAGTATCAGTACCAGATCATACAGGGAGTATCAGTACCAGATCATACAGGGAGTACCAGTACCAGATCATACAGGGAGTATCAGTACCAGATCATACAGGGAGTATCAGTACCACATCATACAAGGAGTATCAGTACCAGATCATACAGGGAGTATCAGTACCACACCATACAGGGAGTATCAGTACCAGATCATACAGGGAGTATCAGTACCAGATCATACAGGGAGTACCAGTACCAGATCATACAGGGAGTACCAGATCATACAGTGAGTACCAGTACCACATCATACAGGGAGTATCAGTAACACATCCTACAGGGAGTTCCAGATCATACAGTGAGTACCAGTACCAGATCATACAGGGAGTACCAGTACCAGGTCATACAGGGAGCACCAGTACCAGATCATACAGGGAGTACCAGTACCAGGTCATACAGGGAGTATCAGATCCTACAGGGAGTACCAGTACCAGGTCATACACCATGGGACCATACAGCCGTCATACTGCTCAGGAATGAGACGCGTTCTGTCTCCCAGTGATGAACGTACTTTGGTGCGAAAAGTTCAAATCAATCCCAGAACAACATCAAAGGACCCTGTGAAGAAGCTGGAAGAAACAGGTACAAAAGTATCTATATCCACAGTAAAACTAGTCCTATATCGACATAACCTGAAGGCCGGTCAGCAAGGAAGAAGCCACTGCTCCAAAACCGCCATAAAAAAGCCTGACTACAGTTTGCAACTGCACATGAAGTTGGTTGAGATCATACTTTTTGTAGAAATGTCCTCTGGTCTGATGAAACAAAAATAGAACTGTAATGACCATTGTTATGTTTGGAGGAAAAAGGGGGAGGCTTGCAAGCCGAAGAACACCATCCCAACCGTGAAGCACGGGGGTGGCAGCATCGTGTTGTGAGGGTGCTTTGCTGCAGGAGGGACTGGTGCACTTCACAAAATAGATGGCATCATGAGGTAGGACAATATTGTGGATATATTGAAGCAACATCTCAAGACATCAGTCAGGAAGTTAAAGCTTGGTTGCAAATGAGTCTTCCAAATGGACAATGACCCCAATCATACTTCCAAAGTTGTGGCAAAATGGCTTAAGGACAACAAAGTCAAGGTATTGGAGTGGCCATCACAAAGCCCTGACCTCAATCCTCTAGAAAATGTGTGGGCAGAATTGAAAAAGCATGTGCAAGCAAGGAGGCCTACAAACCTGACTCAGTTACACCAGCTCTGTCAGGAGGAATGGGCCAAAATTCACCCAACTTATTGTGGGAAGCTTGTGGAAGGCTACCAGAAACGTTTGACCCAAGTTAAACAGGCAATGCTACCAAATACTAATTGAGTGTATGTAAACTTCTGACCCATTGGGAATGTGATGAAAGAAATACAAGCTGAAATAAATCATTCTCTCTACTATTTTTCTGACATTTCACATTCTTAAAATGAAGTGGTGATCCTAACTGACCTAAGACAGGGAATTTTTACTCAGTTTAAATGTCAGGAATTGTGAAAAACTTAGTTTAAATGTATTTGGCTAAGGTGTATGTAAACTTCCGACTTCAACTGTAAGTATGGTAAGATCCCTGGCTATTCCTAGCCCTTGTGTGTATGCGTGTTTGTGTTGTGTGTGTATGTAGTGTATGTGAATGTTAGGGTTTTGTGTGAGAGTGTCAGTGTAGTGTGTGTGAGTGGGTGTGTGTACAGTGTGTATATTGTTTTGTGAGATATGGGCCCTGGCCAAAAGCAGTAGGAATAGGGTGGGATGCACTCTGTCTGGTTGTCTGAGGCCCATTGCTCCTCATTGAACTCCGCCCCCTCCTCTCCTCTGACTCTGCCTACAATGGAGGAGGCGTGTTCAGGGTATGGATCAATGCCACCTCATTGGAGCAGTTGACCGTTCTAGTCGGACACTTTTGACTGACACCTCCAAATGAATTTTCTGCATCAATGTTTGACTTTGGAAGACACCCGTGGCAGTAACTCTTGCTGTGTCCTGATGACAATGACACGGGGTGAATACATAATGTGCTTGTAAATGATTTTATACAGTGGCGTGTTGTATCCTGTTCTATTGTAACTCTGTCACACCTTCAATACAAAGCAGCAATCATCTCTGTGTGTGTGCGTGTCTGAGAAAGTGAGTGTGTCAGGAGAGAGAAACTTCACACACTGTGAAACATAGGAGTTTTTATGAGTGTGTGTGTGATGAGTGTGTGTGTGTGTGTGTGCGTGCGTGCATGCGTGCCTGTGTGTAATTACGGTTTAATTGCTGGCCCAGTAATGTACTGTCATCTGTCACAGCCCAAAGACAGCAAATAATGGTTCTGCTGCTGTCACTTTGTCACCAAGCCGCTCAGCCTGGAGAGAGACGACAGAAGAAATACTGGTAAATGATATGCGACTTGAATTACTGATAAACACTTGGAGAGTGCTGAGCTCAGTGTATATCGGCACTTGTGCACTATCTTGGTCTGACTTGTGTGTGTGCCTTTTGTGAGTTATTGTGATTGTGTGTTTATGTATGCGTACATGTATGTGTGCATTTTTGTGTGAATGTGCGAGTATATGTGTATGTGTCAGTGTGTTTGAGACCAGGATCAGTGGCAATAGGAGCAACAGTTGTGTTGTACTTTAAGCCGCCTGCCTGTTTGAGTATGGCACTTGTCTTAGTGTGGTTCAGTCTGTAACGGAGTAAACAGGGAGACAGTCAGCCTCTGTCTGTCTGTCTGTCTGTCTCTGTCTGTCTGTCTGTCTCTGTCTGTCTGTCTGTCTGTCTGTCTGTCTGTCTGTCTGTCTGTCTGTCTGTCTGTCTGTCTGTCTGTCTGTCTGTCTGTCTGTCTGTCTGTCTGTCTGTCTGTCTCTCTCTCTCTCTCTCTCTCTCTCTCTCTCTCTCTCTCTCTCTCTCTCTCTCTCTCTCTCTCTCTCTCTCTCTCTCTCTCTCTCTCTCTCAATTTCAATTGAAGGGCTTTATTGGCATGGGAAACATATGTTAACATTGCCAAAGCAAGTGAAATAAACAATAACAATTTACAGTAAACATTACACTCACAAAAGTTCCAAAAGAATAGACATTGCAATTGCCATATTATATTTCTCTCTGTCAAGCCTCAGATACAGGCTTCAGCCAACTCCCACGGAGAATATAGTCTACAGTACACCTGTCTATGGAGATAGAGGGAGGTGATGGTGGTTCTTGGAACTGAACACTAAGTTGTGGGGTTGGATGAGAGGGGGTTATGGGGATTCTAGTGACTCAACGTCAAGTTGTGACTAGTATAAATACTGTGGGGGGTTGGATGAGAGGGGGTTATGGTGATTCTAGTGACTCAACGTCAAGTTGTGACTAGTATAAATACGGTGGGGTTGGATGAGAGGGGGTTCAGCTGTTTCTAGACTAACGCTAAAGTGTAAGGCTGTGTGGTTGTAGTGGGAGGAGATATCTGTCCTTTGCCACTTACCAGACAGGAGTAATGGATGACAGAGCAGTGGTAGTGAGTGGGTGGAGGTATAAGACCTATTCCAGACAGGAGTAATGGATGACAGAGCAGTGGTAGTGAGTGGGTTAAGGTATACGTCCTATTCCAGACAGGAGTAATGGATGACAGAGCAGTGGTAGTGAGTGGGTTAAGGTATACGTCCTATTCCAGACAGGAGTAATGGATGACAGAGCAGTGGTAGTGAGTGGGTGAAGGTATACGTCCTATTCCAGACAGGAGTAATGGATGGTGGTAGAGTGTAACAATGAGACCAGAAGGAAGTCCACATCACATTCCTCCACACAGTCACATGCATTCATCCACACAGTCACATGCATTCATCCACACAGTCACATGCATTCATCCACACAGTCACATGCATTCATCCACACAGTCACATGCATTCATCCACACAGTCACATGCATTCATCCACACAGTCACATGCATTCATCCACACAGTCACATGCATTCATCCACACAGTCACATGCATTCATCCACACAGTCACATGCATTCCTCCACACAGTCACATGCATTCATCCACACAGTCACATGCATTCATCCACACAGTCACATGCATGCAATAGCACTCATATCACCACTAAATGGGTCATAAGGTGTATTTTTATCTGTTTTTAAAATCTGATTCTACTGCTTGCATCAGTAACCTGACGTGGAATAGAGTTCCATGCCGTCATGGCTCTATGTAGTACTGTGCACCTCCCATAGTCTGTTCTGGATTGTGAAGAGACCTCTGGAAGTCTTGTAGGGTATGCATGGGTGTCTGAGCTGTGTGCTAGTAGTTTAAACAGACAGCTCAGTACATTCAGCGTGTCAACACTTCTTACAAAAACAAGTAGTGATGAAGTCAATCTCTCCTCCACTTTGAGCCAGGAGAGATTTACATGCATAGTATTAATGCTACCTCTCCTTGTACATTTAAGGGCCAGCCATGCTGCCTTGTTCTGAGCCAGTTGTCATTTTCCGAGGTCCCTCTTTGTGGCACCTCACCACACGACTGAAGAGTAGTCCAGGTGTGACAAAACTAGAGCCTGTAGGACCTGCCTTGTTGATAACGTTGTTAAAGGATCCGCCCCTTTTTTCAATTTTTGCCTAAAATGACATACCCAAATCTAACTGCTTGTAGCTCAGGACCTGAAGCAAGGATATTCATATTATTGGTACCATTTGAAAGGAAACACTTTGAAGTTTGTGGAAATGTGAAAGGAATATAGGAGAATATAACACAATAGATCTGGTAAAAGATAATACAAAGAAAAACCAACCGTTATTTTGTATTTGTTTTTGTACCATCGTCTTTGAAATGCAAGAGAAAGGCCATAATGTATTATTCCAGCCCATGTACAATTTATATTTTGGCCACTAGATGGCAGCAGTGTATGTGCAAAGTTGTAGACTGATCCAATGAACCATTGCATCTCTGTTCAAAATGTTGTATCAGGACTGCCCAAATGTGCCAAATCAAATCAAATCAAAGTGTATATGTCACGTGCGCTGAATACAACAGGTGAAATGCTTACAGTGAAATGCTTACTTACAGGCTCTAACCAATAGTGCAAAAAAGGTATTAGGTGAACAAAAGGTAGGTAAAGAAATAAAACAACAGTAAAAAGACAGGCCATATACAGTAGCGAGGCTATAAAAGTAGTGAGGCTACATGCAGACATCGGTTAGTCAGGCTGATTGGGGTAGTATGTACATGTAGATATGGTTAAAGTTACTATGCATATATGATGAACAGAGAGTAGCAGCAGTGTAAAAGAGGGGTTGGCGGGTGGTGGGTGGGACACAATGCAGATAGCCCGGTTAGCCAATGTGCAGGAGCACTGGTTGGTCGGCCCAATTGAGGTAGTATGTACATGAATGTATAGTTAAAGTGACTAACCGGTCTGTAATTTGTTTATTAATAACTTTTCATGTTCAAAACTGTGCACTCTCCTCAAACAATAGCATGGTATTCTTTCACTGTAATAGCTACTATCAATTCGACAGTGCAGTTAGATGAATCATAAGTTAAGCTTTCTGCCAATATCAGATTTGTCTATGTCCTGGGAAATTTTCTTGTTACTTATAACCTCATGCTAATCACATTAGCCTACGTTAGCTCAACTGTCCCGTGGACGGGACACCTATCCCAAAGATGTTTTAAGAAAGCAGAGCGGCGCTTTATTATGGACAGACTACTCCCCATCTTAGCTACTGTTGTATCAATATGTTTTGACCATGACAGTTTACAATCCAGGGTTACTCCAAGCAGTTTTGTCACCTCAACTTGCTCAATTTCCACATTATTCATTACAAGATTTAGTTGAGGTTTAGGGTTTAGTGAAGGATTTGTCCCAAATAAAATGGTTTAGTTTTTTAAATATTTAGGACTAACTTACTTCTTGCCAGCCGTTCTGAAACTGACTGCAGCTCTTTGTTAAATGTTGCAGTGATTTCAGTCGCTGTGGTAGTTGACGTGTGTAGTGTAGTCATCTGCCTACATAGACATGCTGGGTTTACTCAAGGCCAGTGGCATGTCATTAGTAAAGATTGAAAAAAGTAAGGGGCCTAGACAGCTGTGTGTGTGTCTATGTGTGTGTGTGCGCGCCTATTTGTGTTTGTTTATGTGAGTGTATGTATGTGTCTGTGTGTGTACTCATTATTTTGTGTGTTTATGCATATGTTGAGATGTGCCATTCCTGGTCTCTAATTTATCCCCCCCCCCCCCCCACACACACACACCACACACATGTGCCATGCCAAGCCTCTAATTTATCTCCACACCACACACGTGCCATGCCAAGCCTCTAATTTATCTCCCCCCCACACACACACACCACACACATGTGCCATGCCAAGCCTCTAATTTATCTCCCCCCCCACACACACACACCACACACATGTGCCATGCCAAGCCTCTAATTTATCCCCCCCCCCACACACACACACCACACACATGTGCCATGCCAAGCCTCTAATTTATCTCCCCCCCCCCACACACACACACCACACACATGTGCCATGCCAAGCCTCTAATTTATCTCCCCCCCACACATGCCACACACACATAAATACACACACACACACAGTCACACGCACACACAGTCACACACACACACCAGACACATATATGTACACACCCACACACATAAATACACACAGACACACACAGTCATATGCGCACACAGTCACACACACGCAGGCACACACACACTCAAACCACCCTACCACCTCCTACCTATTAAGATTTACACAGTCCCGGGAAACACTGCTGAATAATGAGGCTGTGTGTGTGTGTTCGTGTGTGTTTGTGTGCGTGCGTGCGTGTGACTGTGTGTGTGTGTGTGTAGTATCAGGCTGCCATGCAGTGAACCACTCCAGCTCCTCTTCCTTTCTGAATAAACAGATATACCAGAGGGACTTGGAGAGAAAGAAGCTGAGACAAACCCTAAAGCTGTGTGTGTGTGAGTTTGTTTGATATATTCATCAAAGAGCTAAGCAAGCCCCTTGTCTTAAGAGCAAGCCACTGCTACTCTGGTCACATCACAGATATTGCATTGGACAAAATCACAGTATATTTCCCTGCTGCCAGCCAAAGCCAGCGTGAAGCTGTCACATGATTGGCTGTAGCTGTAAACAAGCAAACTCCTCTGGTCACCAGGAAGCTGTGATTCTAGGCCTATAGTGCACTACTTCTGGGCAGAGGGGCCACTCTGCCTCTCGCTGTCAGATACTGTTATGTATCAGCCCTGTCTATCTCTCTCTCTCCAAGGCAATGAGCCCATAGGAATCCAACCCTGCATGGGGAGGGGAGGGAGGGAAGGAACGGGGGATGTAGGAGCACCTGAATCATCCAGTTGGGGGGGGGGGGGGGGGGGGTTAGCAGGTGAGGGTGGAGTCTTATGGTTGTTCAGGGAGAGAGGGTGAGAGAGAGCTGCATGACTGGGTTGGGGCAGCAGAGAGATAGGTAAACAAATCACTATGAATAAAGCAATGAAAGAAACCTCTCTGGTAATACAAATATACTGTACATCTTCTTGCTTTAGCCTCCAGGTACGCTCACACACACACGCACGCACACACACTCTGCTCCAAAGCGATCAACCAGGGGTGTGTTGGATTTGTGATGAGAGGTGAGAAGAGTTCAAAGGCGTGTGATGAGGTTTGATAGCTACATCTACTACACACAGCCAAACTCCACTAACTGCACACGGTCAAACTCCACTAACTACACACAGTCAAACTCCACTAACTACACACAGCCAAACTCCACTAACTACACACAGTCAAACTCCACTAACTACACACAGCCAAACTCCACTAACTACACACAGCCAAACTCCACTAACTGCACACGGTCAAACTCCACTAACTACACACAGTCAAACTCCACTAACTACACACAGTCAAACTCCACTAACTACACACAGCCAAACTCCACTAACTACACACAGTCAAACTCCACTAACTACACACAGTCAAACTCCACTAACTACACACAGTCAAACTCCACTAACTGCACACGGTCAAACTCCACTAACTACACACAGTCAAACTCCACTAACTACACCCAGTCAAACTCCACTAACTACACACAGCCAAACTCCACTAACTACACACAGTCAAACTCCACTAACTACACACAGCCAAACTCCACTAACTACACACAGTCAAACTCCACTAACTACACACAGTCAAACTCCACTAACTACACACAGTCAAACTCCACTAACTACACACAGTCAAACTCCACTAACTACACACAGTCAAACTCCACTAACTGCACACGGTCAAACTCCATTAACTACACACAGTCAAACTCCACTAACTACATACAGTCAAACTCCACGAACTACACACAGTCAAACTCCACTAACTACACACAGTCAAACATCCACTAACTACACACAGTCAAACTCCACTAACTACACACAGTCAAACTCCACTAACTACACACAGTCAAACCCCAATAACTACACACAGTCAAACTCCACTAACTACACACAGTCAAACTCTACTAACTACACACAGTCAAACTCCACTAACTACATACAGTCAAACTCCACGAACTACACACAGTCAAACTCCACTAACTACACACAGTCAAACATCCACTAACTACACACAGTCAAACTCCACTAACTACACACAGTCAAACTCCACTAACTACACATAGTCAAACCCCACTAACTACACACAGTAAAACTCCACTAACTACACACAGTCAAACTCCACTAAGTACACACATTCAAACTCCACTAACTACACAGTCAAACTCCACTAACTACACACAGTCAAACTCCACTAACTACACACAGTCAAACTCCACTTAGAGAAAGAGAGAGAGAAAGAGAGAGAGAGAGAGAGAGAGAGAAAGAAAGAAAGAAGGAAGTAGAGAGAGACAGAGACAGAGAGGAAGATAGACAGTATCAGTGTTCATAGCAACTTGTCTTAGTTCACCACTACCTTTGTTCTGAAGACAATGCCCTGATCTGCCTGTTTTCAGGAGTCCCTGTCCCTGAGGGGGTTAGAGGTCATGGATAAGGGGTACAGTGGGTACAGTAGGTCAGTCTATTGTGTTGTGTTACTATACTATAACAGCTGTTATGTCTCTGTTTCTCCCTCTGCAGTGTCTGTATGGCTGTTACGTCCACTCCTCCATCATCCCCACGTTCCACCGCAGGTGCTACTGGCTGCTCCAGGTAAGAGACTCCCTCCCCTCTCCACACACATGTACACGTAACAGCCTTCCTCCCCCCTCTACACTTACACATGTCAACTCCCCAACTTTTCTCCCACTGCCTGAATGGGTAGGAAGAGGTCCTCTTTTTATTGGCAGCATTTCTTCCTTCCTGACACACAGCAGATAGACAGACACCACACTATCTTCCCTTTTTCTCTCTCCCTCTTTTTCTCTCCCTCTTTCTCTCTCCCTCTTTTTGTCTGTGGCTCCCTTTTCTTTGCTTATCTACCCCATTCACTATTTCTCTGTTGGAAACATCCACCATCTGTCCACTGTCCAACAGAAGCAGAGTATTTGCTTAAATAAGTGTGCCACGTCCTACATACACACACTCACGCATAGGTCATCTCTAATGGCTGTAAAGCTGCAGTAGTGGAGCCCATAGGACAGTGGTTACACAGCCTCCCAAAGCCCACTGCCTTACAGTGGTTGTAAATAGGCCTTTGGTCACCACCTTATCCCTCTATTTCAGCACTGTGGCATCGATTCTGGTTTTGTAGCTTTTCTTTACAGCCTCTCTGACAGAGGATGGAGTGCAGGTGGAGGATGGAGGGATGGAGGGATGGGGCAGGAGGTATGGAGATGCTCTCTAGTTATATTTGACACCTGTTAGGGGGAAGTCTTTGTTATCTTTGGTTATTTTTCTGAAGTCATTACGTCGTCCCCCTCCAGGCCTTTCAGCCTGCCTGCCTCTCAGCCTGCCTGCTAGAGACAGATCAAAGCTAGCCCTAACACCACACACTGCAGCCTGGCTCCGGGAAACACACACACACACACACACACACACACACACACACACACACACACACACACACACACACACACACACACACACACACACACACACACACACACACACACACACACACACATGCACACGCACACGCACACACACAAACACACACAGAAACAGGCATATACACACACACACGGATAGGGGGGGGTCACACTACGTAAGCTCTCTCGCTTTCAGAAAGCACAGCATTTTTATCACCTCTGTCTCACATGTGTCAAAGATGGAGAGGCTCACTCAGCCACTCTCTTTCTGCAGCTCATCAGCTTATGAAACCTGTGTGTGTGGGTACTCCAGCCTGACCTGCTTCCCTCACCTCATCCAGGGCTCTCCTCTCTCTCTCCTCATCTCTCTGCTGAGCTCAGCTATGGATGACTCAAACTCAGACCCTGCTGGACAGCTAATAGAAAGTCTGCATCCCAATGGCACCCTATTCCCTTTATAGTGACCAGACTTTTGACCAGAGCGCCCATTTGCGACGTAGCCAAGTACTCTCTCACTGAGCTTTAACTATGAATTATGAGGGAATTAAGTCATGGTCAGAATACAGCGTATCTGTAGACTCATCTCCTCCATACCTTCATTGAGCTCCATCCCAAACAAATAGCGGGTGAATAGCAGAATACACATAGAGGCCACATAGAGGTCAGAATACACATAGAGGTCACATAGAGGTCAGAACACACATAGAGGTCACACAGAGGTCAGAACACACATAGAGGTCACACAGAGGTCAGAATACACATAGAGGTCACATAGAGGTCAGAATACACACAGAGGGAAAAGTGCATAAAAAGGGAATTATGTTTAATTTACATGCCCTCAACTTGGGTTGGAATTCCCCCATAGTGGAGTGCTAGGTCAACCCAGGCCAACGTAGTCTGACTCACCCTGGCCCTATGTCCCAGACGGACCTAAACTACTCTGTTTTATTCTGGTTCATCTCCTTCTGTCCCTGCGTGGCCCTGTGTACCCTCTATGCCCTGTGTTCGCTGTGTCCATATGAGCTGTGCTGTGCAGCAGTAGTCTGTCAACAGAAGAGCAGCACTGAGCTGTGGCTGTGGAGGGACTGGAGACTGGAGAGCTTAGCTCCCTCTGCTCCCCGACGAGGGACTGGAGACTGGAGAGCTTAGCTCCCTCTGCTCCCCGACGAGGGACTGGAGACTGGAGAGCTTAGCTCCCTCTGCTCCCCGACGAGGGACTGGAGACTGGAGAGCTTAGCTCCCTCTGCTCCCCGACGAGGGACTGGAGACTGGAGAGCTTAGCTCCCTCTGCTCCCCGACGAGGGACTGGAGACTGGAGAGCTTAGCTCCCTCTGCTCCCCGACGAGGGACTGGAGACTGGAGAGCTTAGCTCCCTCTGCTCCCCGACGAGGGACTGGAGACTGGAGAGCTTAGCTCTCTCTGCTCCCTGAGCACCAACAGGGAAAGGTCACCATTGAGTGAAGAATGTAAATCAGCAGCAGCTATCTAGCAGCCAACAGCCACACAGCACCACAGAGACAAAAATAACTCCTGCCATTACTGAGAAGAGAGATGGAGGGAACTGGGGAGGAGGAAGGGAGTGGGGGAGAAGGGGGGGGGGGGCGGGTGAGAGAGGGATAGACAAAGGGAGAAGGTGTCTGAGGGGGATTTGGCCTGTGGGTGTCTGCCTCTTTATCCAGTCTTTATCCAGTCTTTATTGAGTCAAAGCCTTAGTAATGAGTCAGGGAGGAGAGGAGGTGATGAGATTGGAGACCTGGCTGTGAGGGGTCCTCCTCTCTCCTGTTCTCTCTTCCTTTTGTTCCACTTCTCAATCAGCCCATTCCTGACACCACCTCTCAAAGGTATTACACCACTTTAAAGAGTCTCGCCCTGCCCTGCAAACGAGACAGACTGAAGAAAAGTACTGCCAAAGTTAAGGACTGCAAACAATGAATTGAAATTGCAGCAGAGCAGGGCCGAGCAGAACAGCTCAGCCTAAACTGTGCAGTCTGTCACACTGGAAAAAGTTACTGTCGTTCCAGTTGACGCAGCACAAAATAGACCTTTGGGGGAATAATGATGTTAAATCAGTGTCATACCTTCGCTTCCTCCCTTCAGACCTAGACGCACGCGCACACACACACACACACACACACACACACACACACACACACACACACACACACACACACACACACACACAGTCCTAGTGGCTCTCCTGATTGATTCAATCTCTCCATGTCCCCTTCTCTTGTTTAGTACTAATGGAATGTAATTCCCTGCCTGTGCCTCTCCATCAAAGCAGACAGTACAGTGGTGTGAGTTGGCCCGCGGGCCACGGAGGTGGGGATAATTATGATATTAATACGGAGGGGCTCTGAGGGGAAACTTCATTTGTCCTGCTGCCTGCCTGCCTGCCTGCCTGCCTGCCACAGCCATGGAAAGAGAGAGGGGTCAAAAGTCTGAGCAGGGCTGGAGGAGAGGAGGAGGAGAGGAGAGAGGGATGTAGGATCAGAAAATTAAATGAATGGTGAGGTAGGAGAGGACACAGATTTTTCATGTTTCTGCACAGCTCTCTCTCCCATCTCTCTCTTTCTCTATAACTCTATTTCTTTCTCCCTCTTTCTTTCTCTCGCTCTTTCTCTCTTTCTCTCAGAGGCTCTTTCTCTAAGTGGAGTTTAACTGTGTGTAGTTAGTGGAGTTTACTGTGTGTAGTTAGTGGAGTTTGACTGTGTGTAGTTAGTGGAGTTTGACTGTGTGTAGTTAGTGGAGTTTACTGTGTGTAGTTAGTGGAGTTTGACTGTGTGTAGTTAGTGGAGTGTGATTGTGTGTAGTTAGTGGAGTTTGATTGTGTGTAGTTAGTGGAGTTTGACTGTGTGTAGTTAGTGGAGTTTTACTGTGTGTAGTTAGTGGAGTTTGACTGTGTGTAGTTAGTGGAGTTTTACTGTGTGTAGTTAGTGGAGTTTGACTGTGTGTACCGTAATTTCCGGACTATTAAGCGCACCTGAATATAAGCCGCACCCACTGAATTTTTAAATAATATGTATTTTGCACATAAATAAGCCACACATGTCTATAAGCCGCAGGTGCCTACCGGTACATTGAAACAAATGAACTTTGCGTTTTTTCATGCCCAGTTGTTTTCAGCGTGACGGATGATTCGCCTTTCCTGTTGACAGTCCGAGTGAGAGGCAGGTCAAACGTCAGAGGAACCTCATCCATATTTATGATGTCGTGCAGGCCGATGGAATGCTCCGCTATCTTTGCATCAGTGAATTTGCGAAAGTTTGAAACTTTTTCCTCGTAGTCGGGAGGGAGCTGCTGACACAGACTCAATCTTAGACACCACGATGGTCCACCTCTAAAATCCTCAAACTTCATTGCGGTGGCGATTGTTTTGGCTTTCAGTCGGATCTGCACAGTTGGAAGTCAGTTCCTCACGCTGCTGTTTCCAACGTCTTATCATCGACTAATATGACTACTGATGCAACAACTAGCATGGGTTGCTAATATGACTATTGGCGCACCAACTAGCATGGGTTGCTAATATTACTACTGATGCAACAACTAGCACGGGTTGCTAATATGACTATTGGCGCACCAACTAGCATGGGTTGCTAATATTACTACTGATGCAACAACTAGCATGGGTTGCTAATATGACTACTGACGCAACAACTAGCACGGGTTGCTAATATGACTATTGGCGCACCAACTAGCATGGGTTGCTAATATTACTACTGATGCAACAACTAGCATGGGTTGCTAATATTACTACTGATGCAACAACTAGCATGGGTTGCTAACATGACTACTGATGCAACAACTAGCATGGGTTGCTAATATGACTATTGATGTAACAACTAGCATGGGTTGCTAATATGAGTATTGTGCTTTTGGCTAACGGACAACGAAAGAAAGTTGTTAGAACATGAGATAAACGCTGGTTTCAATGGCATATCAGGAAGTGTTTACAAAATAATTCCTTCAACATTTCTATGGTCCGATTTTTTGGCTAGGCTACTTTGAAACAAGGTTAGACATGATTCATAAAATGACAAAACATCCAGGTTTTAAACAATTACGTTTATGGCTAAACATACTAAACAAAAATATAAAAACGCCTCTGCCCAGTCATGTGAAATTCATTAAGGCCTAATGAATTTATTTCTAGTTCGGGCCATCTGCTTTTCTTCCCTCTGAAAGCTTTTGTTGTCTTTTTGCACTGAGTCCGTTCCTCACGCTGCTGTTTCCAACGTCTTATCATCGACTCATTAAGGCCAAGCTCCCGTGCAGCAGCTCTATTTCCTTTTCCAACAGCCAGATCGATCGCCTTCAAATTGAAAGCTGCATCATATGCATTTCTCCGTGTCTTTGCCATGATGAGGGTGACAAAATGACTACCGTAATCAGAATGATGGGAAGTTTGAGCACGCACGATTTACGTCACATTATGTGACGGTGCTCAGTTTTTTGGCGGCATGAATCTTGTGAAAAAAATCCATAAATTAGCAGCGTCATTGTATAAGCCGCGAGGTTCAAAGCGTGGGAAAAAGTAGCGGCTTATAGTCCGGAAATTACGGTAGTTAGTGGAGTTTGACTGTGTGTATTTAGTGGAGTGACCGTGTGCAGTTAGTGGAGTTTGACTGTGTGTAGTTAGTGGAGTTTGACTGTGTGTAGTTAGTAGAGTTTGACTGTGTGTAGTTAGTGGAGTTTGACTGTGTGTAGTTAGTGGAGTTTGACCGTGTGCAGTTAGTGGAGTTTGACTGTGTGTAGTTAGTGGAGTTTGACTGTGTGTAGTTAGTGGAGTTTGACCGTGTGTAGTTAGTGGAGTTTGACTGTGTGTAGTTAGTGGAGTTTGATAGTGTGTAGTTAGTGGAGTTTGACTGTGTGTAGTTAGTGGAGTTTGACTGTGTGTAGTTAGTGGAGTTTGACTGTGTGTAGTTAGTGGAGTTTGACCGTGTGCAGTTAGTGGAGTTTGGCTGTGTGTAGTAGATGTAGCTATCAAACCTCATCACACGCCTTTGAACTCTTCTCACCTATCATCACAAATCCAACACACCCCTGGTTGATCGCTTTGGAGCAGAGTGTGTGTGCGTGCGTGTGTGTGTGAGCGTACCTGGAGGCTAAAGCAAGAAGATGTACAGTATATTTGTATTACCAGAGAGGTTTCCTTCATTGTTTTATTCATAGTGATTTGTTTACCTATCTCTCTGTTGGCTACCACAGTGGTCACTGTCCCAACCCAGCCATGCAGCTCAGCCCAGGACACAATAAATACTTAATTCTTCTGAATCATAGATTAGGCCAAACTCCATCAGTGATTTTACCAGGAAAACATGGGCAGGGAGATTGGACCTGTGTTTTCCTGCCTGCTAGTTTGGATAAAGGGGCTACTTTAGCTAGTGGCTGTCAGAGGAAACAGTTATGCCATGCCTAAAGTCCCTGTTTGAATAGTTAATGGCCACGGATCGCTGGCAGAGTTAGTGACAGTATATTAGTACAGAAATGGTACACAGGGCCAAGTAGGAATAGTAAGAGAGGAAGAGAGGAACAGAACAAAACAACCAGATCATCTGGGTGCACAGCATGTGCTTGCTCTGGTAGGGCAAGGCAGGGTGTGTGTGTGTGTGTGTGTGTGTGTGTGTGTGTGTGTGTGTGTGTGTGTGTGTGTGTGTGTGTGTGTGTGTGTGTGTGTGTGTGTGTGTGTGTGTGTGTGTGTGTGTGTGTGTGTGTGTGTGTGTGTGTGTGTGTGTCAGGCTCTAGATCATGGACAGGCATGCAGACAGGTCTCTGAGATCTTGGAACTTCTGTGTGTCTGGATATGAAGTGGAGCTCTCAGCAGTACAGTACAGCATTCTGCTCATATAACCCTGGCAGGCTTCAGCCCCTCTGAAGTACAGCATTCTGCTCATATAACCCTGGCAGGCTTCAGCCCCTCTGAAGTACAGCATTCTGCTCATATAAATCAAATCAAATCAAATTTTATTAGTCACATACACATGGTTAGCAGATGTTAATGCGAGTGTAGCGAAATGCTTGTGCTTCTAGTTCCGACAATGCAGTAATAACCAACAAGTAATCTAACCTAACAATTCCACAACTACTACCTTATACACACACACAAGTGTAAAGGGATAAAGAATATGTACATAAAGATATATGAATGAGTGGTGGTACAGAACGGCATGGCAAGATGCAGTAGATGGTATAGAGTACGGTATATACATATGAGATGAGTACTGTAGGGTATGTAAACATAAAGTGGCATAGTTTAAAGTGGCTAGTGGTACATGTATTACATAAAGATGGCAAGATGCAGTAGATGATATAGAGTACAGTATATACATATGAGATGGGTAATGTAGGGTATGTAAACATTATATTAAGTGGCATTGTTTAAAGTGGCTAGTGGTACATTTTTACATAATTTCCATCAATTCCCATTTTTAAGTGGCTGGAGTTGAGTCAGTATGTTGGCAGCGGCCGCTAAATGTTAGTGGTGGCTGTTTAACAGTCTGATGGCCTTGAGATAGAAGCTGTTTTTCAGTCTCTCGGTCCCTGCTTTGATGCACCTGTACTGACCTCGCCTTCTGGATGATAGCGGGGTGAACAGGCAGTGGCTTGGGTGGTTGTTGTCCTTGATGATCTTTATGGCCTTCCTGTGACATCGGGTGGTGTAGGTGTCCTGGAGGGCAGGTAGTTTGCCCCCGGTGGTGCGTTCTGCAGACCTCACTACCCTCTGGAGAGCCTTACGGTTGTGGGCGGAGCAGTTGCCGTACCAGGCGGTGATACAGCCCGACAGGATGCTCTCGATTGTGCATCTGTAGAAGTTTGTGAGTGCTTTTGGTGACAAGCCGAATTTCTTCAGCCTCCTGAGGTTGAAGAGGCGCTGCTGCGCCTTCTTCACAACGCTGTCTGTGTGGGTGGACCAATTCAGTTTGTCCGTGATGTGTACACCGAGGAACTTAAAACTTTCCACCTTCTCCACTACTGACCCGTCGATGTGGATAGGGGGGTGCTCCCTCTGCTGTTTCCTGAAGTCCACAATCATCTCCTTTGTTTTGTTGACGTTGAGTGTGAGGTTATTTTCCTGACACCACACTCCGAGGGCCCTCACCTCCTCCCTGTAGGCCGTCTCGTCGTTGTTGGTAATCAAGCCTACCACTGTAGTGTCATCCGCAAACTTGATGATTGAGTTGGAGGCGTGCATGGCCACGCAGTCGTGGGTGAACAGGGAGTACAGGAGAGGGCTCAGAACGCACCCTTGTGGGGCCCCAGTGTTGAGGATCAGCGGGGTGGAGATGTTGTTACCTACCCTCACCACCTGGGGGCGGCCCGTCAGGAAGTCCAGGACCCAGTTGCACAGGGCGGGGTCGAGACCCAGGGTCTCGAGCTTGATGACGAGTTTGGAGGGTACTATGGTGTTAAATGCTGAGCTGTAATCGATGAACAGCATTCTCACATGGGTATTCCTCTTGTCCAGATGGGTTAGGGCAGTGTGCAGTGTGGTTGCGATTGCGTCGTCTGTGGACCTATTGGGTCGGTAAGCAAATTGGAGTGGGTCTAGGGTGTCCGGTAGGGTGGAGGTGATATGGTCCTTGACTAGTCTCTCAAAGCACTTCATGATGACGGAAGTGAGTGCTACGGGGCGGTAGTCGTTTAGCTCAGTTACCTTAGCTTTCTTGGGAACAGGAACAATGGTGGCCCTCTTGAAGCATGTGGGAACAGCAGACTGGGATAAGGATTGATTGAATATGTCCGTAAACACACCAGCCAGCTGGTCTGCGCATGCTCTGAGGACGCGGCTGGGAATGCCGTCTGGGCCTGCAGCCTTGCGAGGGTTAACACGTTTAAATGTTTTACTCACCTCGGCTGCAGTGAAGGAGAGCCCGCAGGTTTTGGTAGGGGGCCGTGTCAGTGGCACTGTATTGTCCTCAAAGCGGGCAAAAAAGTTGTTTAGCCTGTCTGGGAGCAAGACATCCTGGTCCGCGACGGGGCTGGTTTTCTTTTTGTAATCCGTGATTGACTGTAGACCCTGCCACATACCTCTTGTGTCTGAGCTGTTGAATTGCGACTCGATTTTGTCTCTGTACTGGGATTTAGCCTGTTTGATTTCCTTGCGGAGAGAATAGCTACACTGTTTGTATTCGGTCATGCTTCCGGTCACCTTGCCCTGGTTAAAAGCAGTGGTTCGCGCTTTCAGTTTCACGCGAATGCTGCCGTCAATCCACGGTTTCTGGTTTGGGAATGTTTTAATCGTTGCTGTGGGTACGACATCGTCAATGCACTTCCTAATGAACTCGCTCACCGAATCAGCATATTCGTCAATATTGTTGTTGGACGCAATGCGGAACATATTCCAATCCGCGTGATCGAAGCAGTCTTGAAGCGTGGATTCAGATTGGTCGGACCAGCGTTGAACAGACCTGAGCGCGGGAGCTTGTTGTTTTAGTTTCTGTTTGTAGGCTGGAATCAACAAAATGGAGTCGTGGTCAGCTTTTCCGAAAGGGGGGCGGGGGAGGGCCTTATATGCGTCGCGGAAATTAGTATAACAATGATCTAGGGTTTTTCCAGCCCTGGTAGCACAATCGATATGCTGATAGAATTTAGGGAGTTTTGTTTTTAGATTAGCCTTGTTAAAATCCCCAGCTACGATGAATGCAGCCTCAGGGTGTGTGGTTTCCAGTTTACAAAGAGTCAGATAAAGTTCGTTCAGGGCCATCGATGTGTCTGCTTGGGGGGGAATATATACGGCTGTGATTATGATTGAAGAGAATTCCCTTGGTAGATAATGCGGTCGACATTTGATTGTGAGGAGTTCTAGATCAGGTGAACAGAATGACTTGAGTTCCTGTGTGTTGTTATGATGATCACACCACGTCTCGTTAATCATAAGGCATACCCCCCCGCCCCTCTTCTTACCAGAAAGATGTTTGTTTCTGTCGGCGCGATGCATGAAGAAACCAGCTGGCTGCACCGACTCCGTTAGCGTCTCTTGAGTTAGCCATGTTTCCGTGAAGCAGAGCACGTTGCAATCCCTGATGTCTCTCTGGAATGCTACCCGTGCTCGGATTTCATCAACCTTATTGTCAAGAGACTGGACATTGGCGAGTAGTATGCTAGGGAGTGGAGCGCGATGTGCCCGTCTCCGAAGCCTGACCACGAGACCGCCTCGTTTGCCCCTTTTACGGCGTCGCACAGGGTCGCCGGCTGGGATCAGATCCATGGTATTGGGTGGAAGGCAAAACACTGGATCCGTTTCGGGAAAGTCATATTCCTGGTAGGAACGATGATGAGTTGACGTTAATCGTATATTCAGTAGTTCCTCCCGACTGTATGTAATGAAACCTAAGATTACCTGGGGTACCGATGTAAGAAATAACACATAAAAAAACAAAATACTGCATATTTTCCAAGGAACGCGAAGCGAGGCGGCCATCTCTTTTCGGCGCCGGAAGTCAATCCTGGCAGGCTTCAGCCCCTCTGAAGTACAGCATTCTGCTCATATAACCCTGGCAGGCTTCAGCGCCTCTCCCCCTCTGTCCTTCCCTGTCCTCCCTTGCTCCTTCTCTGTCCTTCCCTCCCCTCCTGTCTCTTTAACTCTCTTCCGCTTCTCACCTCTCTCATCCTCTTGTCTCTCCTGGCTGCCTTCTACGCTGTCTGTTCTGTCTCTCTCCAGCCAAAGGGAGATGGCGGAGACAGCCATGATGGTACATGTGGTTTCCTAACTATGATGGCACATGTAGTGTGGTCAACCTCTGACCACAAGGGTTAGTTAGTTAGTAAGCTGGTTAGTTACTTAACACCCTCCATTCATCTAGTCCCCCACAGGAGTTCTTCTATTATGTCCAGTTTCACTATTGTTAAAGAGAGAGACAGATTCAGGCCCTGGGGCAAACAACCCATCCCCCTCCGCTGCCTGCAGACAGACAGGTCTGTTGCTTAGTGACAACAACCTTTCCCCCAGGCAAGCCTGTAGCCCCCAGACCGTCGGCACGGCTTCTGCCAATTATCAGAAATCCCTTGCCGCATTCGTCTTACCATTTTCACTCCCTGGCCGGAGCGGCGTGCATGGCTGCAGACGGTCTCAGAGCACCATACAGGGGAAGCAAAACTAAGGGAGGCGAGACTAAGGGAGGCGAGACTAAGGGAGGCTAGACTAAGGGAGGCTAGACTACTGGAGGCGAGACTAAGGGAGGCGAGGCTAAGGGAGGCAGGACTAAGGGAGGCGAGACTAAGGGAGGCGAGGCTAAGGGAGGCAGGACTAAGGGAGGCGAGACTAAGGGAGGCGAGACTAAGGGAGGCGAGACTAAGGGAGGCGGGGCTAAGGGAGGCGAGACTAAGGGAGGCGGGACTACGGGAGGCGGGACTACTGGAGGCGAGACTACTGGAGGCGAGACTAAGGGAGGCGAGACTAAGGGAGGCGAGACTAAGGGAGGCGAGGCTAAGGGAGGCGAGACTACTGGAGGCGAGGCTAAGGGAGGTGAGGCTAAGGGAGGCGAGACTAAGGGAGGCTAGACTACTGGAGGCGAGACTACTGGAGGCGAGGCTAAGGGAGGCGGGACTACGGGAGGCGAGACTAAGGGAGGCGAGACTAAGGGAGGCGGGACTACGGGAGGCAAGACTAAGGGAGGCGAGGCTAAGGGAGGCGAGGCTAAGGGAGGCGAGGCTAAGGGAGGCGAGACTAAGGGAGGCGGGACTAAGGGAGGCGAGGCTAAGGGAGGCGAGACTAAGGGAGGCGAGGCTAAGGGAGGCGAGTCTAAGGGAGGCGAGGCTAAGGGAGGCGAGGCTAAGGGAGGCGAGGCTAAGGGAGGCGAGGCTAAGGGAGGCGAGACTAAGGGAGGCGAGACTAAGGGAGGCGCGGCTAAGGGAGGCGAGGCTAAGGGAGGCGAGACTAAGGGAGGCGACGCTAAGGGAGGCGAGGCAGAGAAGTGCCAACCAACCGCAGATAGACCACTTAAATTATTCAGCTTTCCGGAAAGGTTAAGGCTTGGAGAATGAGCCAAACTGACATTCACCCAGTTATTGAGTTCTGCCGAGGCCTCTGATGTGTACGTGGGGAAATGTCCACACCTTGAAGATGTTAGAGGAGTGGATTGGCCTGCCTTATCGTGTTCGTCCTGCTCTCAGACAGGCTTAACCAGCCACATCACTCTGCTCTGCCCTCCACCTAGAACAGGACAGAGACTGGCCCATCCTAATGGAGCATGGTCCACTGCAGCACCTACAGTAGTAAACATTCTCAGGACATAGTCAAATCACTAATAAGATGATAGGGGTCTGTCCTTCATAGTGTGATAAAGCCCTGTCTCCCTGCGCAGTGAGAGAGGCCTATATCCCTGTGTGAAGATGTGTCATGCTCTATGATTGCTTCCTGGCTGTGCTGTGCTGTGTCAGATGGGAGAGCAGATCAATGGGCATATCAATGGAGCCCAGCTCTCCACTCTGACCCGTGTCCCCTACCCAGCCATGACACAGACAGGACCATGTAAGTCATGTTACACAGCAGCACTCCACTCTGAACCGTGCCCCCTACCCAGCCATGACACAGACAGGACCGTGTAAGTCTGACTCATTTCCAGGCGTGACGATGACCCATGCGGGCTGGTTGGGTCGTGGTGTAGCCAGCCATGTAACCGTTGTGTAACGACACCACGCAGCCCTGGGAACACTGGTCACAGCTAATGAGCAGAACTGTCTGATTTGTCCCCCACTCATTACTGTTCACATCCCCAATTAGCTGTGGACCAGAGTGACATCCAGACAAGAATACTTGTCTATACGTGTCATATAGAGAGAGAGAGAGAGAGAGAGATGAGAGGGAGGGAGGGAAAGAGAGAGATGGGAGGGAGGAGCGGGAGAGAGAGGTGAAAGGGAGAATGCAGGAGTGAGAGAGAGATGGGAGGGAGGGAGGGGGAAGGACATAGAGAGGGAGGGAGTCTTTGAGGAATGGACGGAGAGAGAGAATAAAGGCTACTGAAGGCCGTAGAAAATAGATAGACAGATTGATATAGAAAGATAGATAGATAGATAGATAGATAGATAGATAGATAGATAGATAGATAGATAGATAGATAGATAGAAAGAAAGATAGATAGATAGATAGATAGATAGATAGATAGATAGATAGATAGATAGATAGATAGATAGATAGATAGATAGATAGATAGATAGATAGATAGATAGATAGATAGATAGATAGATAGATAGATAGATAGATAGATAGATAGATAGGGTCTGGAGTCATTCACTCAATTCAATTCAATTCAAGGGGCTTTATTGGCATGGGAAACATGTGTTAACATTGCCAAAGCAAGTGAGGTAGATAATATACAAAAGTGAAATAAAGTGGTGAGTGGTGGCTAACTGAGTCAGTTAGCCACCACTCATCAACATACAAAGAATGGCTCAGATTTAAATTTCTATAATTGGAAATTGCATTGTGAAAATCTGTCTGGCTGATCTGTGGATGGGTGAGTTTGGCCTTGGGAGAGTCTGTCTGATTTCTCTGTGGATGAAGGAGTCAGATTGGACAGGGACTGAGACAGACACTGGGGGTTGTAAGGTTGGCAGATGCCCCTGCTTTGTATAATACAGGGGGCCACTCTCACCTGTGGAAAATATGCAGCAACCCTCAGCAGTAATGCAATCTGCCTCTTACAAACACATTCACATCCTCTCTCTCTCTGTGAAGTGGACAATAGAATAGGAGGAGGGAATAAGCGCACATAAAGGACAGATGTCATGCCTCATTATGACTGCTCCTCTCCCAACAGGCACTAACGGGAGGTGGAGAGGGGGATGGAGGGGGCTGCAAACGGAGAGAGGGGAGGGATGGAGGGGGCTGCAAACGGAGAGAGGGGAGGGATGGAGGGGGCTGCAAACGGAGAGAGGGGAGGGATGGAGGGGGCTGCAAACGGAGAGAGGGGAGGGATGGAGGGGGCTGCAAACGGAGAGAGGGGAGGGATGGAGGGGGCTGCAAACGGAGAGAGGGGAGGGATGGAGGGAACACCTGCACACAGGCACATGTTGTCACACACACACTTCCACACTCATCACATATGCTGCTGCTACTGTCTATTACAGCAACATTTGAGCAGTAGCCTAGGCTAGCTACTCAACTACAAGACATTGTGAGTGCACCATACAGCATTGTTGTGATCCATGCAGTGCAAAACAATGAAAAACATGTTTTAGGTTTAAATGTTACAACAACTTGCTACGTTATTGTTATTTGGAGTTATTAAATACTTTTTAATTAGGGTTGCAGCATATTATGCACATCTGCCAGCATAGCAGCAAAGGCTGGACCAATATAATTGATCTCTTCTTTTGTTTTAGTATGTTAAAAATGCTATGTACACTACATAGTGTAAGAGGATATTCAATGGCCAGTTTGAGTCGCTGTTGTACATTTCTGCAACATTGAAGGTCCCCAAGAACACAGTGGCCTCCATCATTCTTAAATGGTAGAAGTTTGACTCTTCCTAGAGCTGGCCGCCCGGCCAAATCTGAGCAATTGGGGGAGAAGGGCCTTGGTCAGGGAGGTGACCAAGAACCCAATGGTCACTCTGACAGAGCTCCAGAGTTCCTCTGTGGAATGGGAGAATATTTCAGAAGGACAACCATCTCTGCAGCACTCCACCAATCAGGCCTTTACGGTAGAGGGGCCAGACAAAAGCCACATGACAGCCCGCTTGGAGTTTGCCAAAAGTCACCTAAAGGACTCTCAGACCATGAGAAACAATATAATCGGTCTGATGAAACCAAGAATGAATTCTTTGGCTTGAATGCCAAGCATCACATCTGGAGGAAACCTGGCACCATCCCTACGGTGAAGCATGGTGGTGGCAGCATCATGATGTGGGGATGTTTTTCAGCGGCAGGGACTGGGACACTAGTCAGGATCGAGGGAAAGATGAACGGAGCAAGTATAGAGAGATCCTTGATGAAAACCTGCTCCAGAGCACTCAGGACCTCAGACTGAGGCAAAGGTTCACCTTCCAACAGGACAACAACCCTTAGCACACAGCCAAGACAACGCAGGAGTAGCCTCCGGACAAGTCTCTGAATGTCCTTGAGAGGCCCAGCCAGAGCCCGGACTTGAACCCGATCAAACATCTCTGGAGAGACCTAAGATGGCGCCGGAGGAGATGGCTGCCGTTTTACGGTCTCCTAACCAATTGTGCTATTAGGTGTTTTTTTCGCGATATTTGTAAATTATTTTGTACATAATGTGTCTGCAACCGTATCTTATGCCAGAAAAGAGCTTCTGGATATCAGGACAGCGATCACTCACCTCGGATTTGACAAAGATTTTTTCAACAACAAGCAGGACTCACACCATATTCTCCAAATACCCCACAGGGCAGACATCCCAATTATTCGCAAAAGGACGCGATGCAGAGGACGAAGAGCCGGATGCCTCGTCCGGACCCGCAGAAGGCAAGTAGGAAAGCTGCCGTTACTGTCAATATTAATCGCCAATGTGCAATCATTGGACAATAAACTAGATGAGGTACGATCACGAATATCCTACCAACGGGACATCAAAAACTGTAATATCCTATGTTTCACGGAATCGTGGCTGAATGACGACATGGATATTCAGCTAGCGGGATATACGCTGCACCGGCAGGATAGAACAGCACACTCCGGTAAGACGAGGGGTGGCGGTCTGTGCATATTTGTAAACAACATCTGGTGCACGAAATCTAAGGAAGTCTCTAGATTTTTATTTACCACCACAAACAGATGCTGGCACTAAGACCGCACTCTGTCTTCTGTATAAGGAAATAAGCAAACAGGAAACCACTCACCCAGAGGCGGCGCTCCTAGTGGCCGGAGACTTTAATGCAGGGAAACTTAAATCAGTTCTACCAAATCTCTATCAACATGTTAAATGTGCAACCAGAGGGATTTTTTTTTAGATCACCTGTACTCCACACACAGAGACGCGTACAAAGCTCTCCCTCGCCCTCCATTTGGTAAATCCCACCACATCTCTATCCTCCTGATTCCTGCTTACAAGCAAAAATTAAAGCAGGAAGCACCAGTGACTCGGTCTATAAAAAAGTGGTCAGATGAAGCAGATGCTAAACTACAGGACTGTTTTGCAATCACAGACTGGAACATGTTCCGGGATTCTTCCGATGGCATTGAGGAATACACTACATCAGTCACTGGCTTTATCAATAAGTGCATTGAGGACGTCGTCCCCACAGTGACTGTACGTACATACCCCAACCAGAAGCCATGGATTACAGGCAACATTCGCACTGAGCTAAAGGGTAGAGCTGCCGCTTTCAAGGTGCGGGACTCTAACCCGGAAGCTTACAAGAAATCCTGCTATGCCCTGCGACGAACCATCAAACAGGCAAAGCGTCAATACAGGGCTAAGATTGAATCATACTACACCGCCTCCGACGCTCGTCGGATGTGGCAGGGCTTGCAAACTATTACAGACTACAAAGGGAAGCACAGCCGCGAGCTGCCCAGTGACACAAGCCTACCAGACGAGCTAAATCACTTCTATGCTCGCTTCGAGGCAAAAAACACTGAGGCATGCATGAGAGCATCAGCTGTTCCGGACGACTGTGTGATCACGCTCTCCGTAGCCGACGTGAGTAAGACCTTTAAACAGGTCAACATACACAAGGCTGCGGGGCCAGACGGATTACCAGGACGTATGCTCCGGGCATGTGCTGAGCAACTGGCAGGTGTCTTCACTGACATGTTCAACATGTCCCTGATTGAGTCTGTAATACCAACATGTTTCAAGCAGACCACCATAGTCCCTGTGCCCAGGAACACAAAGGCAACCTGCCTAAATGACTACAGACTCGTAGCACTCACGTCCGTAGCCATGAAGTGCTTTGAAAGGCTGGTAATGGCTCACATCAACACCATTATCCCGGAAACCCTAGACCCACTCCAATTTGCATACCGCCCAAACGGATCCACAGATGATGCAATCTCTATTGCACTCCACACTGTCCCTTCCCACCTGGACAAAAGGAACACCTATGTGAGAATGCTATTCATTGACTACAGCTCAGCGTTCAACACCATAGTACCCTCAAAGCTCATCACTAAGCTAAGGAACCTGGGACTAAACACCTCCTTCTGCAACTGGATCCTGGACTTCCTGACGGGCCGCCCCCAGGTGGTGAGGGTAGGTAGCAACACATCTGCCATGCTGATCCTCAACACTGGAGCTCCCCAGGGGTGCGTGCTCAGTCCTCTCCTGTACTCCCTGTTGACCCACGACTGCATGGCCAGGCACGACTCCAACACCATCATTAAGTTTGCAGACGACACAACAGTGGTAGGCCTGATCACCGACAACGACGAGACAGCCTATAGGGAGGAGGTCAGAGACCTGGCCGGGTGGTGCCAGAATAACAACCTATCCCTCAACGTCCCCATTCTCATCGACGGGGCTGTAGTGGAGCAGGTTGAGAGCTTCAAATTCCTTGGTGTTCACATCAACAACAAACTAGAATGGTCCAAACACACCAAGACAGTCGTGAAGAGGGCACGACAAAGCCTATTCCCCCTCAGGAAACTAAAAAGATTTGGCACGGGTCCTGAGATCCTCAAAAGGTTCTACAGCTGCAACATCGAGAGAATCCTGACCGGTTGCATCACTGCCTGGTACGGCAATTGCTCGGCCTCCGACCGCAAGGCACTTCAGAGGGTAGTGCGTACGGCCCAGTACATCACTGGGGAAAAGCTGCCTGCCATCCAGGACCTCTACACCAGGCGGTGTCAGAGGAAGGCCCTAAAAATTGTCAAGGACCCCAGCCACCCCAGTCATAGACTGTTCTCTCTACTACCGCATGGCAAGCGGTACCGGAGTGCCAAGTCTAGGACAAAAAGGCTTCTCAACAGTTTTTACCCCCAAGCCATAAGACTCCTGAACAGGTAACCAAATGGTTACCCGTACTATTTGCATTGTGTGCCCCCCCCCAACCCCTCTTTTACGCTGCTGCTACTCTCTGTTTATCTTATATGCATAGTCACTTTAACTATACATTCATGTACATACTACCTCAATTGGCCCGACCAACCAGTGCTCCCACACATTGGTTAACTGGGCTATCTGCATTGTGTCCCACCACCCGCCAACCCCTCTTTTTACGCTACTGCTACTCTCTGTTCATCATATATGCATAGTCACTTTAACCATATCTACATGTACATACTACCTCAATCAGCCTGACTAACCGGTGTCTGTATATAGCCTTGCTACTCTTATTTTCAAATGTCTTTTTACTGTTGTTTTATTTCTTTACTTACACACACACACACACACACACACACACACACACACACACACACACACACACACACACACACACACACACACACACACACACACACACACACACACACACACATACATTTTTTTTCACACTATTGGTTAGAACCTGTAAGTAAGCATTTCACTGTAAGGTCTACACCTGTTGAATTCGGCACACGTGACAAATAAACTTTGATTTGATTTGATGTGAAAATAGTTGTGCAGCGACACTCCCCATCCAACCTCACAGAGCTTGATAGGATTTGCAGAGAATAATGGGAGAAACTCCCCAAATACATGTGTGCCTAGCTTGTACCATCGTAACAAGAAGGATTTAGGCTGTAATCGCTGCCAAAGGTGCTTCAACAAAGTACTGAGTAAAGTTCTGAATATTTATGTAAATGTGATATTTCATTTTTAACATTTATTTTTTATTAGCAAACATGTCTAAAAAACTGTTTTTGCTTTGTCATTTTGGGATATTGTGTGTAGATTAATTATGGGGGGGGGAAACTATTTAATCAATTTTAGAAAAAGGCTGTAACGCAGCAAAATGTGAAAAAAGTCAAGGTGTCTGAATCATATCTGAATGCAATGTACATGCCAGTCCTAGCTAGGCTTTTAAAATGTTGCTGTCTGGCTTTAAAGTTTTTTGGCAAGCCTATTACAGCAACATTTGAGCAGTAGCCTAGGCTGGCTATTCAACTACAATACATTCTGAGTGTAACATACAGCAATGCTGCATTCAACCGCACCGGTGAGCCATGCAGTGCAAAACAATTACAAACATGTTTTAAGTTTTGCTACAAGGCGCGCACACACACACACACACACACACACACACACACACACACACACACACACACACACACACACACACACACACACACACACACACACACACACACACACACACACACACACACACACACACACACACACACACACACACACACACACACACACACACACTCAATCCCCTTACCAGAAGGCTTAAAAGCCTCATAGCAGAGACCTCCTGTGTGGCAGCCAGAGGCTCTCTTTTCTCTGTCTTGCTGAATGATGGGAGGTATTTAATAGACAGCCTGAGGGGCCCCCTGCTCGCGACCCCCTGTCGAACGTCCCCATGCTCAGACCCCTGTCAGGGCCAATCCCCTAAAAACAGCCCTGACCTCTCTCTGACCTCCTACTGATCATTTTATTTGATGGGCTGTCTCACAGTTTCATAACGCATTGACCTGCAGCAGTAATAGGCCTACTGAAGATATGATTGGTTATATCACTAAGTAAAGTCATTAAACTAGGAATAGGTAAGTAAAGTCATTAAACTAGGAATAGGTAAGTAAAGTCATTAAACTAGGAATAGGTAAGTAAAGTCATTAAACTAGGAATAGGTAAGTAAAGTCATTAAACTAGGAATAGGTAAGTAAAGTCATTAAACTCGGAATAGGTAAGTAAAGGAAATAGAACTGAAGAATGAATTCCAATGCATATCTAATAATATGGTGTTGATTTGAAACGTAATCTGCTCAGTTACAGTAATGTACAAAAAGTATAGCTCTTCCAGGGATGCAGGCTTGAGATTTTGGCTGCTCTCTTTCTCTCTCTCTCTTTCTCTTTCTTTCTCTCTCTCTCTCTCTCTGTGAGTTCCAGACTCCTGCCAGGGACGGGGAGTTGGACTCCCTCTCTTTCCCTTCTGACCCCTCTATTACTATTCCTGGAGGGGGAGAAATATACATTCCTATTTTTAGTCAGTAGCCCCCGGCGGAGCAGAGCAGTAGCAGCTTGGAGCAGTAGAATGGCTTTCATTCGCTGGCCTCTAAATATTGCATGGTTTCCTGATGGCAAGTGGGCTGTCTGAGGTGCTGTCTGCCTGGTATTAACCTGTCCACATCAATCAGGACAGAGCTCAACCTGGTCCTTGCCTGTCTGCCTGCTCTGCCGGCCTACACTCTACTCTGACTCTCTCCCCCCTGCCTGCTACCTTGCTGCCTATTTGGTCCTTTGTCTGGACCCATCCACCCTCCAGCCCCTGGGTTTGTCTGCACACACTCACATTGCAGCCTGGACAAGTTTGTGTGTGTGTGTGTGTGTGTGTGTGTGTGTGTGTGTGTGTGTGTGTGTGTGTGTGTGTGTGTGTGTGTGTGTGTGTGTGTGTGTGTGTGTGTGTGTGTGTGTGTGTGTGTGTGTGTGTGTGTGTGTGTGTGTGTGTGTCTGTCTCTGTGTCTGTGTCTGTGTGTGTGTCTGTCTCTGTGTCTGTGTCTGTGTGTGGGGGAGGGGGTGCTCTGTTGGGCTCTGCCAAGGCCCCTAACATCACACCCAGCCTGGCAGGTGACAAACTGATTTGTAATTGCTTGCACCAGGAAAACCATTAGTCTGTTCCTTTCCTTGGTGGGACTAGGCAGGACTGTGTGGAATAATAATAGCCAAGCTCCCGCTTCCCATCTGCTATTTTTAGACTAGCTATTTTAAGGGCCCTTGTCAGCGTGCGTGTGTGTCTAGGGAGTGTGTGTCTAGGGAGTGTCTGTCTAGGGAGTGTCTGTCTAGGGAGAGTGTGTGTAGGGAGTGTGTGTCTAGGGAGTGTGTGTCTAAGGAGTGTGTGTCTAGGGAGTGTGTGTCTACGGAGAGTGTGTCTAGGGAGTGTGTGTCTAGGGAGTGTGTGTCTAGGGAGTGTGTGTCTATGGAGAGTGTGTGTAGGGAGTGTGTGTCTATGGAGAGTGTGTCTAGGGAGAGTGTGTCTATGGAGAGTGTGTCTAGGTAGAGTGTGTCTATGGAGAGTGTGTGTCTACGGAGAGTGTGTCTACGGAGAGTGTGTGTCTAGGGAGTGTGTGTCTAGGGAGTGTGTGTCTAGGGAGAGTGTGTGTAGGGAGTGTGTGTCTATGGAGAGTGTGTCTATGGAGAGTGTGTGTAGGGAGAGTGTGTGTAGGGAGAGTGTGTCTAGGGAGTGTGTGTCTAGGGAGAGTGTGTCTAGGGAGAGTGTGTCTATGGAGAGTGTGTCTAGGGAGTGTGTGTCTAGGGAGTGTCTGTCTAGGGAGAGTGTGTGTAGGGAGAGTGTGTCTAGGGAGTGTGTGTCTAGGGAGAGTGTGTGTAGGGAGAGTGTGTGTAGGGAGAGTGTGTCTAGGGAGAGTGTGTGTAGGGAGAGTGTGTCTAGGGAGTGTGTGTCTAGGGAGAGTGTGTATAGGGAGAGTGTGTCTAGGGAGAGTGTGTCTAGGGAGAGTGTGTCTATGGAGAGTGTGTCTAGGGAGTGTGTGTCTATGGAGAGTGTGTGTAGGGAGAGTGTGTGTAGGGAGAGTGTGTGTAGGGAGAGTGTGTCTAGGGAGTGTGTGTCTAGGGAGAGTGTGTCTAGGGAGAGTGTGTCTATGGAGAGTGTGTGTAGGGAGAGTGTGTGTAGGGAGTGTGTGTAGGGAGTGTGTGTCTAGGGAGTGTGTGTCTAGGGAGTGTGTGTCTAGGGAGAGTGTGTCTAGGGAGAGTGTGTCTAGGGAGTGTGTGTCTAGGGAGAGTGTGTCTAGGGAGTGTGTGTCTATGGAGAGTGTGTCTAGGGAGAGTGTGTCTAGGGAGTGTGTGTCTAGGGAGTGTCTGTCTAGGGAGAGTGTGTCTCTGGAGTGTGTGTCTATGGAGAGTGTGTGTAGGGAGAGTGTGTGTAGGGAGTGTCTGTCTAGGGAGAGTGTGTCTAGGGAGAGTGTGTGTAGGGAGAGTGTGTCTAGGGAGTGTGTGTCTATGGAGAGTGTGTGTAGGGAGAGTGTGTGTAGGGAGAGTGTGTCTATGGAGAGTGTGTGTAGGGAGAGTGTGTGTAGGGAGAGTGTGTCTAGGGAGAGTGTGTGTAGGGAGAGTGTGTCTAGGGAGTGTGTGTCTATGGATGGTGTGTGTAGGGAGAGTGTGTCTATGGAGAGTGTGTCTATGGAGAGTGTGTGTAGGGAGTGTGTGTCTATGGAGAGTGTGTGTAGGGAGTGTGTGTCTATGGAGAGTGTGTGTAGGGAGAGTGTGTCTATGGAGAGTGTGTGTAGGGAGAGTGTGTCTAGGGAGAGTGTGTGTAGGGAGAGTGTGTGTAGGGAGTGTGTGTCTATGGAGAGTGTGTCTACGGAGAGTGTGTCTAGGGAGTGTGTGTGTAGGGAGAGTGTGTCTACGGAGAGTGTGTCTATGGAGAGTGTGTCTAGGGAGTGTGTGTCTAGGGAGTGTGTGTCTATGGAGTGTGTGTCTAGGGAGTGTGTGTCTATGGAGAGTGTGTCTAGGGAGTGTGTGTCTAGGGAGTGTGTGTTTAGGGAGTGTGTGTCTAGGGAGTGTGTGTCTAGGGAGTGTGTGTCTAGGGAGTGTGTGTCTATGGAGAGTGTGTGTAGGGAGTGTGTGTGTAGGGAGAGTGTGTCTAGGGAGTGTGTGTCTAGGGAGAGTGTGTCTAGGGAGAGTGTGTCTATGGAGAGTGTGTGTAGGGAGAGTGTGTCTAGGGAGTGTGTGCCTAGGGAGTGTGTGTCTAGGGAGAGTGTGTCTAGGGAGTGTGTGTCTAGGGAGTGTCTGTCTAGGGAGAGTGTGTCTAGGGAGTGTGTGTCTATGGAGAGTGTGTGTAGGGAGAGTGTGTCTAGGGAGAGTGTGTGTAGGGAGAGTGTGTCTAGGGAGAGTGTGTGTAGGGAGAATGTGTCTAGGGAGTGTGTGTCTATGGAGAGTGTGTGTAGGGAGAGTGTGTGTAGGGAGAGTGTGTCTATGGAGAGTGTGTCTATGGAGAGTGTGTGTAGGGAGTGTGTGTCTATGGAGGGTGTGTGTAGGGAGTGTGTGTCTATGGAGAGTGTGTGTAGGGAGTGTGTGTCTCGGGAGAGTGTGTGTAGGGAGAGTGTGTCTAGGGAGTGTGTGTCTAGGGAGAGTGTGTCTATGGAGAGTGTGTGTAGGGAGAGTGTGTCTAGGGAGAGTGTGTGTAGGGAGAGTGTGTGTAGGGAGAGTGTGTCTAGGGAGAGTGTGTGTAGGGAGAGTGTGTCTAGGGAGTGTGTGTCTATGGAGGGTGTGTGTAGGGAGAGTGTGTCTAGGGAGAGTGTGTCTATGGAGAGTGTGTGTAGGGAGAGTGTGTCTAGGGAGTGTGTGTCTAGGGAGTGTCTGTCTAGGGAGTGTCTGTCTAGGGAGAGTGTGTGTAGGGAGTGTGTGTCTAGGGAGTGTGTGTCTAAGGAGTGTGTGTCTAGGGAGTGTGTGTCTACGGAGAGTGTGTCTAGGGAGTGTGTGTCTAGGGAGTGTGTGTCTAGGGAGTGTGTGTCTATGGAGAGTGTGTGTAGGGAGTGTGTGTCTATGGAGAGTGTGTCTAGGGAGAGTGTGTCTATGGAGAGTGTGTCTAGGTAGAGTGTGTCTATGGAGAGTGTGTGTCTACGGAGAGTGTGTCTACGGAGAGTGTGTGTCTAGGGAGTGTGTGTCTAGGGAGTGTGTGTCTAGGGAGAGTGTGTGTAGGGAGTGTGTGTCTATGGAGAGTGTGTCTATGGAGAGTGTGTGTAGGGAGAGTGTGTGTAGGGAGAGTGTGTCTAGGGAGTGTGTGTCTAGGGAGAGTGTGTCTAGGGAGAGTGTGTCTATGGAGAGTGTGTCTAGGGAGTGTGTGTCTAGGGAGTGTCTGTCTAGGGAGAGTGTGTGTAGGGAGAGTGTGTCTAGGGAGTGTGTGTCTAGGGAGAGTGTGTGTAGGGAGAGTGTGTGTAGGGAGAGTGTGTCTAGGGAGAGTGTGTGTAGGGAGAGTGTGTCTAGGGAGTGTGTGTCTAGGGAGAGTGTGTATAGGGAGAGTGTGTCTAGGGAGAGTGTGTCTAGGGAGAGTGTGTCTATGGAGAGTGTGTCTAGGGAGTGTGTGTCTATGGAGAGTGTGTGTAGGGAGAGTGTGTGTAGGGAGAGTGTGTGTAGGGAGAGTGTGTCTAGGGAGTGTGTGTCTAGGGAGAGTGTGTCTAGGGAGAGTGTGTCTATGGAGAGTGTGTGTAGGGAGAGTGTGTGTAGGGAGTGTGTGTAGGGAGTGTGTGTCTAGGGAGTGTGTGTCTAGGGAGTGTGTGTCTAGGGAGAGTGTGTCTAGGGAGAGTGTGTCTAGGGAGTGTGTGTCTAGGGAGAGTGTGTCTAGGGAGTGTGTGTCTATGGAGAGTGTGTCTAGGGAGAGTGTGTCTAGGGAGTGTGTGTCTAGGGAGTGTCTGTCTAGGGAGAGTGTGTCTCTGGAGTGTGTGTCTATGGAGAGTGTGTGTAGGGAGAGTGTGTGTAGGGAGTGTCTGTCTAGGGAGAGTGTGTCTAGGGAGAGTGTGTGTAGGGAGAGTGTGTCTAGGGAGTGTGTGTCTATGGAGAGTGTGTGTAGGGAGAGTGTGTGTAGGGAGAGTGTGTCTATGGAGAGTGTGTGTAGGGAGAGTGTGTGTAGGGAGAGTGTGTCTAGGGAGAGTGTGTGTAGGGAGAGTGTGTCTAGGGAGTGTGTGTCTATGGATGGTGTGTGTAGGGAGAGTGTGTCTATGGAGAGTGTGTCTATGGAGAGTGTGTGTAGGGAGTGTGTGTCTATGGAGAGTGTGTGTAGGGAGTGTGTGTCTATGGAGAGTGTGTGTAGGGAGAGTGTGTCTATGGAGAGTGTGTGTAGGGAGAGTGTGTCTAGGGAGAGTGTGTGTAGGGAGAGTGTGTGTAGGGAGTGTGTGTCTATGGAGAGTGTGTCTACGGAGAGTGTGTCTAGGGAGTGTGTGTGTAGGGAGAGTGTGTCTACGGAGAGTGTGTCTATGGAGAGTGTGTCTAGGGAGTGTGTGTCTAGGGAGTGTGTGTCTATGGAGTGTGTGTCTAGGGAGTGTGTGTCTATGGAGAGTGTGTCTAGGGAGTGTGTGTCTAGGGAGTGTGTGTTTAGGGAGTGTGTGTCTAGGGAGTGTGTGTCTAGGGAGTGTGTGTCTAGGGAGTGTGTGTCTATGGAGAGTGTGTGTAGGGAGTGTGTGTGTAGGGAGAGTGTGTCTAGGGAGTGTGTGTCTAGGGAGAGTGTGTCTAGGGAGTGTGTGTCTATGGAGAGTGTGTGTAGGGAGTGTGTGTCTATGGAGAGTGTGTCTAGGGAGAGTGTGTCTATGGAGAGTGTGTCTAGGTAGAGTGTGTCTATGGAGAGTGTGTGTCTACGGAGAGTGTGTCTACGGAGAGTGTGTGTCTAGGGAGTGTGTGTCTAGGGAGTGTGTGTCTAGGGAGAGTGTGTGTAGGGAGTGTGTGTCTATGGAGAGTGTGTCTATGGAGAGTGTGTGTAGGGAGAGTGTGTGTAGGGAGAGTGTGTCTAGGGAGTGTGTGTCTAGGGAGAGTGTGTCTAGGGAGAGTGTGTCTATGGAGAGTGTGTCTAGGGAGTGTGTGTCTAGGGAGTGTCTGTCTAGGGAGAGTGTGTGTAGGGAGAGTGTGTCTAGGGAGTGTGTGTCTAGGGAGAGTGTGTGTAGGGAGAGTGTGTGTAGGGAGAGTGTGTCTAGGGAGAGTGTGTGTAGGGAGAGTGTGTCTAGGGAGTGTGTGTCTAGGGAGAGTGTGTATAGGGAGAGTGTGTCTAGGGAGAGTGTGTCTAGGGAGAGTGTGTCTATGGAGAGTGTGTCTAGGGAGTGTGTGTCTATGGAGAGTGTGTGTAGGGAGAGTGTGTGTAGGGAGAGTGTGTGTAGGGAGAGTGTGTCTAGGGAGTGTGTGTCTAGGGAGAGTGTGTCTAGGGAGAGTGTGTCTATGGAGAGTGTGTGTAGGGAGAGTGTGTGTAGGGAGTGTGTGTAGGGAGTGTGTGTCTAGGGAGTGTGTGTCTAGGGAGTGTGTGTCTAGGGAGAGTGTGTCTAGGGAGAGTGTGTCTAGGGAGTGTGTGTCTAGGGAGAGTGTGTCTAGGGAGTGTGTGTCTATGGAGAGTGTGTCTAGGGAGAGTGTGTCTAGGGAGTGTGTGTCTAGGGAGTGTCTGTCTAGGGAGAGTGTGTCTCTGGAGTGTGTGTCTATGGAGAGTGTGTGTAGGGAGAGTGTGTGTAGGGAGTGTCTGTCTAGGGAGAGTGTGTCTAGGGAGAGTGTGTGTAGGGAGAGTGTGTCTAGGGAGTGTGTGTCTATGGAGAGTGTGTGTAGGGAGAGTGTGTGTAGGGAGAGTGTGTCTATGGAGAGTGTGTGTAGGGAGAGTGTGTGTAGGGAGAGTGTGTCTAGGGAGAGTGTGTGTAGGGAGAGTGTGTCTAGGGAGTGTGTGTCTATGGATGGTGTGTGTAGGGAGAGTGTGTCTATGGAGAGTGTGTCTATGGAGAGTGTGTGTAGGGAGTGTGTGTCTATGGAGAGTGTGTGTAGGGAGTGTGTGTCTATGGAGAGTGTGTGTAGGGAGAGTGTGTCTATGGAGAGTGTGTGTAGGGAGAGTGTGTCTAGGGAGAGTGTGTGTAGGGAGAGTGTGTGTAGGGAGTGTGTGTCTATGGAGAGTGTGTCTACGGAGAGTGTGTCTAGGGAGTGTGTGTGTAGGGAGAGTGTGTCTACGGAGAGTGTGTCTATGGAGAGTGTGTCTAGGGAGTGTGTGTCTAGGGAGTGTGTGTCTATGGAGTGTGTGTCTAGGGAGTGTGTGTCTATGGAGAGTGTGTCTAGGGAGTGTGTGTCTAGGGAGTGTGTGTTTAGGGAGTGTGTGTCTAGGGAGTGTGTGTCTAGGGAGTGTGTGTCTAGGGAGTGTGTGTCTATGGAGAGTGTGTGTAGGGAGTGTGTGTGTAGGGAGAGTGTGTCTAGGGAGTGTGTGTCTAGGGAGAGTGTGTCTAGGGAGAGTGTGTCTATGGAGAGTGTGTGTAGGGAGAGTGTGTCTAGGGAGTGTGTGCCTAGGGAGTGTGTGTCTAGGGAGAGTGTGTCTAGGGAGTGTGTGTCTAGGGAGTGTCTGTCTAGGGAGAGTGTGTCTAGGGAGTGTGTGTCTATGGAGAGTGTGTGTAGGGAGAGTGTGTCTAGGGAGAGTGTGTGTAGGGAGAGTGTGTCTAGGGAGAGTGTGTGTAGGGAGAATGTGTCTAGGGAGTGTGTGTCTATGGAGAGTGTGTGTAGGGAGAGTGTGTGTAGGGAGAGTGTGTCTATGGAGAGTGTGTCTATGGAGAGTGTGTGTAGGGAGTGTGTGTCTATGGAGGGTGTGTGTAGGGAGTGTGTGTCTATGGAGAGTGTGTGTAGGGAGTGTGTGTCTCGGGAGAGTGTGTGTAGGGAGAGTGTGTCTAGGGAGTGTGTGTCTAGGGAGAGTGTGTCTATGGAGAGTGTGTGTAGGGAGAGTGTGTCTAGGGAGAGTGTGTGTAGGGAGAGTGTGTGTAGGGAGAGTGTGTCTAGGGAGAGTGTGTGTAGGGAGAGTGTGTCTAGGGAGTGTGTGTCTATGGAGGGTGTGTGTAGGGAGAGTGTGTCTAGGGAGAGTGTGTCTATGGAGAGTGTGTGTAGGGAGAGTGTGTCTAGGGAGTGTGTGTCTAGGGAGTGTCTGTCTAGGGAGTGTCTGTCTAGGGAGAGTGTGTGTAGGGAGTGTGTGTCTAGGGAGTGTGTGTCTAAGGAGTGTGTGTCTAGGGAGTGTGTGTCTACGGAGAGTGTGTCTAGGGAGTGTGTGTCTAGGGAGTGTGTGTCTAGGGAGTGTGTGTCTATGGAGAGTGTGTGTAGGGAGTGTGTGTCTATGGAGAGTGTGTCTAGGGAGAGTGTGTCTATGGAGAGTGTGTCTAGGTAGAGTGTGTCTATGGAGAGTGTGTGTCTACGGAGAGTGTGTCTACGGAGAGTGTGTGTCTAGGGAGTGTGTGTCTAGGGAGTGTGTGTCTAGGGAGAGTGTGTGTAGGGAGTGTGTGTCTATGGAGAGTGTGTCTATGGAGAGTGTGTGTAGGGAGAGTGTGTGTAGGGAGAGTGTGTCTAGGGAGTGTGTGTCTAGGGAGAGTGTGTCTAGGGAGAGTGTGTCTATGGAGAGTGTGTCTAGGGAGTGTGTGTCTAGGGAGTGTCTGTCTAGGGAGAGTGTGTGTAGGGAGAGTGTGTCTAGGGAGTGTGTGTCTAGGGAGAGTGTGTGTAGGGAGAGTGTGTGTAGGGAGAGTGTGTCTAGGGAGAGTGTGTGTAGGGAGAGTGTGTCTAGGGAGTGTGTGTCTAGGGAGAGTGTGTATAGGGAGAGTGTGTCTAGGGAGAGTGTGTCTAGGGAGAGTGTGTCTATGGAGAGTGTGTCTAGGGAGTGTGTGTCTATGGAGAGTGTGTGTAGGGAGAGTGTGTGTAGGGAGAGTGTGTGTAGGGAGAGTGTGTCTAGGGAGTGTGTGTCTAGGGAGAGTGTGTCTAGGGAGAGTGTGTCTATGGAGAGTGTGTGTAGGGAGAGTGTGTGTAGGGAGTGTGTGTAGGGAGTGTGTGTCTAGGGAGTGTGTGTCTAGGGAGTGTGTGTCTAGGGAGAGTGTGTCTAGGGAGAGTGTGTCTAGGGAGTGTGTGTCTAGGGAGAGTGTGTCTAGGGAGTGTGTGTCTATGGAGAGTGTGTCTAGGGAGAGTGTGTCTAGGGAGTGTGTGTCTAGGGAGTGTCTGTCTAGGGAGAGTGTGTCTCTGGAGTGTGTGTCTATGGAGAGTGTGTGTAGGGAGAGTGTGTGTAGGGAGTGTCTGTCTAGGGAGAGTGTGTCTAGGGAGAGTGTGTGTAGGGAGAGTGTGTCTAGGGAGTGTGTGTCTATGGAGAGTGTGTGTAGGGAGAGTGTGTGTAGGGAGAGTGTGTCTATGGAGAGTGTGTGTAGGGAGAGTGTGTGTAGGGAGAGTGTGTCTAGGGAGAGTGTGTGTAGGGAGAGTGTGTCTAGGGAGTGTGTGTCTATGGATGGTGTGTGTAGGGAGAGTGTGTCTATGGAGAGTGTGTCTATGGAGAGTGTGTGTAGGGAGTGTGTGTCTATGGAGAGTGTGTGTAGGGAGTGTGTGTCTATGGAGAGTGTGTGTAGGGAGAGTGTGTCTATGGAGAGTGTGTGTAGGGAGAGTGTGTCTAGGGAGAGTGTGTGTAGGGAGAGTGTGTGTAGGGAGTGTGTGTCTATGGAGAGTGTGTCTACGGAGAGTGTGTCTAGGGAGTGTGTGTGTAGGGAGAGTGTGTCTACGGAGAGTGTGTCTATGGAGAGTGTGTCTAGGGAGTGTGTGTCTAGGGAGTGTGTGTCTATGGAGTGTGTGTCTAGGGAGTGTGTGTCTATGGAGAGTGTGTCTAGGGAGTGTGTGTCTAGGGAGTGTGTGTTTAGGGAGTGTGTGTCTAGGGAGTGTGTGTCTAGGGAGTGTGTGTCTAGGGAGTGTGTGTCTATGGAGAGTGTGTGTAGGGAGTGTGTGTGTAGGGAGAGTGTGTCTAGGGAGTGTGTGTCTAGGGAGAGTGTGTCTAGGGAGAGTGTGTCTATGGAGAGTGTGTGTAGGGAGAGTGTGTCTAGGGAGTGTGTGCCTAGGGAGTGTGTGTCTAGGGAGAGTGTGTCTAGGGAGTGTGTGTCTAGGGAGTGTCTGTCTAGGGAGAGTGTGTCTAGGGAGTGTGTGTCTATGGAGAGTGTGTGTAGGGAGAGTGTGTCTAGGGAGAGTGTGTGTAGGGAGAGTGTGTCTAGGGAGAGTGTGTGTAGGGAGAATGTGTCTAGGGAGTGTGTGTCTATGGAGAGTGTGTGTAGGGAGAGTGTGTGTAGGGAGAGTGTGTCTATGGAGAGTGTGTCTATGGAGAGTGTGTGTAGGGAGTGTGTGTCTATGGAGAGTGTGTGTAGGGAGTGTGTGTCTATGGAGAGTGTGTGTAGGGAGTGTGTGTCTCGGGAGAGTGTGTGTAGGGAGAGTGTGTCTAGGGAGTGTGTGTCTAGGGAGAGTGTGTCTATGGAGAGTGTGTGTAGGGAGAGTGTGTCTAGGGAGAGTGTGTGTAGGGAGAGTGTGTGTAGGGAGAGTGTGTCTAGGGAGAGTGTGTGTAGGGAGAGTGTGTCTAGGGAGTGTGTGTCTATGGAGGGTGTGTGTAGGGAGTGTGTGTCTATGGAGAGTGTGTGTAGGGAGTGTGTGTCTATGGAGAGTGTGTGTAGGGAGAGTGTGTCTATGGAGAGTGTGTGTAGGGAGAGTGTGTGTAGGGAGAGTGTGTGTAGGGAGTGTGTGTCTATGGAGAGTGTGTGTAGGGAGTGTGTGTCTATGGAGAGTGTGTGTAGGGAGAGTGTGTCTATGGAGAGTGTGTCTAGGGAGAGTGTGTGTAGGGAGTGTGTGTCTATGGAGAGTGTGTCTAGGGAGAGTGTGTGTAGGGAGTGTGTGTCTATGGAGAGTGTGTGTAGGGAGTGTGTGTCTATGGAGAGTGTGTGTAGGGAGAGTGTGTCTATGGAGAGTGTGTGTAGGGAGAGTGTGTGTAGGGAGAGTGTGTGTAGGGAGTGTGTGTCTATGGAGAGTGTGTGTAGGGAGTGTGTGTCTATGGAGAGTGTGTGTAGGGAGAGTGTGTCTATGGAGAGTGTGTCTAGGGAGAGTGTGTGTAGGGAGTGTGTGTCTATGGAGAGTGTGTCTAGGGAGAGTGTGTGTAGGGAGTGGGATCAAAGGGGATGGAGGTTCTTTTTCAGGGATTGTGAAAGAGGACGTTTAGCTCCTAAACCCGCCTACCTCTGAATGTTCCCATGCTGCCTGCATGTCTGTCTGTCTGTCTGTCTGTCTGTCTGTCTGTCTGTCTGTCTGTCTGTCTGTCTGTCTGTCTGTCTGTCTGTCTGCCACTGTTCCCTGTCTGTCTGTCTGTCTGTCTGCCACTGTTCCCTGTCTGTCTGTCTGTCTGTCTGTCTGTCTGTCTGTCTGTCTGTCTGTCTGTCTGTCTGTCTGTCTGTCTGTCTGTCTGTCTGTCTGTCTGTCTGTCTGCCACTGTTCCCAGCTTGTATGCAGTGTCACAGTCTCCTCAGCCTTAGTCTGTCTGTCTGTCTGTCTGTGTGTCTGTCTGCCCCTATGTCCCATGTGTTTGTACAGTAGCGTGTTACTATACTGTAACAATACACTGATACTGTATAGAAGTAATCAGATGAATCGGTC